>NC_069660.1:225738862-225931362 GCF_027244095.1 Hemicordylus capensis
GGAAGGGGTCCCTTCTAAGGGAGCATTCCCCTCTTCCTCAAACGTATGTCCTCCTTCCCTGAGACCTTCATTCTCCATGACAGCAGAAGAACTATTAGCCTAGGAGTGGGGTGCCTCTTTCACATCCCTCTCATCCACATACCTCTCTGCCTTCCTGAGCTTCTCCAAGTCTGCCACCTGGGCTTCGAGGGAACAGCCCTGTCCCTGCCACCCAGCTGGCTGCTGTGCTGAGCAGTGAGGGCAGGGCAGCCTACCTGGGCTGCTTTGTCAGGGAGGCTCTTGCCTCACATGGTGGGTGAAAAGAGGTGCTACGCTCACCACAGTGGGGACCTGGTGATGCCCTCTCCCTTGCAGGGCACCCCTTCTCTCCTGCTATGGAAGAGAAGGGGTACCATGCAGGGGGAGAAGCCCCCCAGAAAGGAATGGAAAGGAATGGCAGCTCTGGCAGCAGCTGGAACCTGGAACCTCCAAGAACCTGTGCACACAATTACAGCTCCACCCCTGCACAAGTATCAACTATCTAGCTATGCTAGGTCAGGAGTGGTGTTGCACAAGAGAGTGTGCTTGTGCAACCTGTGGTGTACCTTTTGCTCTGAAACCTCTTCCTCCGTACATATATGTTGCAGGGAATATTGCAAGCTATCTGCTGTCCTTGTTGCACAAGAACATTACTTACACAAGTGGACTGAGAACACAAGAGATTGAGCAACTTTGTGCATCCAGTCGGCTATGTGACATTCGTGTGTCAGTGCATCTTTGTTCACTAGCACAGTGTTAGTCTGGATGTCAGTCAGTGTCTTCCGCCTAATTGCATTTCCTAGTGTTTCTTTACAACTGCAGATTTGCTTAGAATGGGGCACAGTCACTGCTATGCCAGTGCGACATCCTGATGTCATATTATTATATCAAGACAGGTATGTTGGTGTGACATGATTAGGGATTACTCTTAAGCAAATTTGGTTGTAGCTACCATTCATGTTCAAAACAAAGGGACAAAGTTATACTTTGGGCCACAGCTACATTTGAATCCAATAAGATCAACACTTGTTCCTGTTTACTCCCTGAATTGCTAAGTGGAAAGTGTAAAATTAATGTAAAATAGCTGAAACAATTATCCTTAATTCTGTGAATTATCTACTGTCAATCAGCTTGCCTTACAAACTTCCCCCAATAAAGCCTAGATGGGCTTTTGTTTTGCCTTGTTTCAAACATTTTGTGACAGATATCATATTGGAAGCAGTCTCTGGAAGAGGAAGAATTGGTTCGCTACAGGCACTGTACTTAGTTTCTGTTCATAGTTGTGCTTAGTATTTAATTAGTTTTAAAATGAGAAATTTACTTGAAATGACATCTTATTGGAACACAAATCAAGGAACAAGGCCCCACAACAAAAAGATGTTCCTTGGCTCTTTGTTCTGTTGCCTGCTTCCTGGCTCAGCTCACACCCTTCATTTTCCACTTTCAATACCTAACTGAACTTTGCTCATTTGTGTACGCTAATACATTTAAACGGATTATATTTAAGGCACAACTAAACCTAGCCAATTGACAGCCCTTCCTGAGCCCAGTGGCTGACATCCTGCCTACATTTATTCATTGAAATTAAAAGAACAAGCTAGGCATGGGACTTCCTGTGTAAATTTAGGACAGTTTCACACATCTCAGAAAATGAGAGCCAGCGTGATGTAGTGGTTAGAGTGCTGGAATAGGACCGGGGAGACTCAAGTTCAAATCCCCATTCAGCCATGATACTTGCTGGGTAACTCTGGGCCAGTCACTTCTCTCTCAGCCTAACCTACTTCACAGGGTTGTTGTGAGGAGAAATTTAAGTAGGTAGTACACCGCTCTGGGCTTCTTGGAGGAAGAGCGGGATATAAAATGTAACAAAACAAAACAAACAAAAAAACCCAGCAGCTCAGCCAAACCACCGGTTTCCAGAGTGAGGGAGGGAGCCTGACTTTCAGTGTAAAGACAGCTGTGCCAACATTGGGTGTGTCATCTAAACCCACCAGTGCTGGTCTATCCCCTGCCCCCTGCTTGCAGTTCTGAACCCAACATCTGTAACCTACTTCAAAACTAAGTAACAGGTGTTTGGTTTGGAACTGCTAGTAGGGGAGGACATCTCAACATGTTGTGCTCCTGCATGCAATCCAGGAACCGGAAATTTGGCTGAGCTGCTGGTTTTCCATGACATGTGAAGCCAGTCTTAGTCAGGGTGTCAGTCACTGGATTTCCTGATTCCTGGGACGCATTGCATAGGTCTTTCTTACCCAACAACGGACTTCCTTCCCAGGTTTGAAAAAGCATGGCTGTCTCTTTCACATGGTCCCAATATGCAAATAGTTAATTCAACAGTGTGGGATTGCATGAATGAGCAAGCAGCTCCCATACTACTGAGGTAACATGAGAAGAAGCCCTTGGCATACTTTGATCTCCCAACTTCTCAACTCATTCCATGACTCTGCACCTTATTGCTAAATTATTAACTAAGACTAAACACTACCGTAATGAGTTTGATCTAGCCAGCACTCTTCAGCAGCCTGAGGAGCTATAAAGACCATTCATGACTTGACACTCAAAAGGACAATTTGAAATTGATAGCAAGCAGACACAGATATTTCCTAGCAGACTGTCTGGATAGCTTTGTTGAAGCATTACCCTGTAGTTATTAAGTCTACTCAATGGCTTTTAAAGATCTGGCTTGTTACCAATGAGTGAGAAAATGTTCCCTGTTCTCTTATATGAATTTGGAATATTTTGCACTTTACTATCAAGTATATACCCTGTGCAGTAAGACAAGTTGCAACTATCACAAATGAAGTAATAAACAGTAAAATCTTTTTTCCCCTTCTTGGTCCAAGCTGTTAGCATTAGGGGTGCGCACGAACCGTTCGATCCCAAACCAGTTCACCTTCAACTGGGCAGGTTTGACGGTCTAATCATGAACTGGACCAGAGCTGATCCCAAACCAAGCCCAGTCTATGGAGGACTGGTTCAGGATCCAGGGGCTATGCTTGTAAAGGAGAATCTGGTGAAGATTCACCTTTACAAGCAAGGGGGATCCTTGAAATGTATTCTAGCCAGGGTAGTGGTGAGAGGGCACCTTTAAAAACAGATTAACGTTCTAATTGAGCCCCTGGTGGCGCAGTGGTAAAACTGCCGCCCTGTAACCAGAAGTTCGATCCTGACCAGGGGCTCAAGGTTGACTCAGCCTTCCATCCTTCCGAGGTCGGTAAAATGAGTACCCAGAATGTTGGGGGCAATATGCTAAATCGTTGTAAACAGCTTAGAGAGCTCCGGCTATAGAGCGGTATATAAATGTAAGTGCTATTGCTGCTATTGCTATTGCTATTGCTAATTGACCCAGTGGTAGCTGCTGCTGCTCCTCAAAGCCCCCTTGGAGCACCCCAAACATGCAGCCCTCCCTCCAGCAACCCGCCCACACAGTGGTGGTGCAGTTCCAGCCTCTACTGATTTATGGAGGCTGGAATGAAGCTGCCGGATTGCTGGAGGGAGTGCTTCACGCTTGGGCTGTGCCAGGGGGGCTTTGAGGGGCAGTGGCAGCAGCTGCTGTGCTAGTAAGAACCTTAATCTAATTTTAAAGGTGCCCTCTTGCCACCGCCACTGGCTGCCCTTAGACAACTTTTCAAGGATTCTCCCACTACTTTGCTTGTAAAGGGGAATCCTCAACAGATTCCCCTTGACAAGTACAGCCTCTCAAACTGCCAAACCGGTTCTGTTGAATGTTAAGGACTGGCCAATTGGTTTGACTGAACCAGTTCACAGATCAGCAGTTCAGTTCGAATTCGGTCTGAATTATAACTGAATCGCAAATTTCGGTTTGTGCTTACCCCTAGTTAGCATGCCAGTTATCTAGAATGTGTTAAGCATGAACTTTGTTGATTACAACCCAGGCCATTTTGAGTGCTATTGACTAGGTGTTCTGGTTTTTTGTATATTAACAAAGATGTATAATGTATAGTGATTTCTTTTCCTTGTTTAGATTGCAGCCCATACTTCATTGCCTAAGTGCTACTCTAGCATCAATTGGAAGTATATAAATAATATGTATGGTTATATATTTGTTTGTCTAGGTCTTGAAAAGCAGTAAATCAGAAACCTTTCTCAGGCTAACTTCAATTCCCAGAATGAGACCAATACATCTGAACTACTGTAGATTATTTGGATGTTGCTTGTCAGGATGGTTATTTAAATCAGGCACCAGTTTTTCCTCTCGCCTCCTGAAGTTAAATTGCTGCTATACATTTCCAAAACCAGTTATGAGCAGTAGTGTAGAAGCAAGTGCTGAAAGTTCATGGCTTCAGTGGAAGCATTCACAATAGGCAGTCTCTATTTATGTATTTTTCTTTGTGAACTACTTTATGTGCTTTGGTTGAAGAGTGGTATATAAATATTAATCATCATCATCATCATCATCGTAGACAAAAGTCTGCCCTCACCACTTGCGGTGTGCACTAACCGTTCGATTGCAAAATGGATCGCCACAAACCGGGCCAGTTTGATGGTTTGATCACAAACTGGATTGGCCTCCAGGAGAGGTGGGCCAGTCTGCAAACGAACCACACTGAGCCCGGTCCGTGACAGACTGGTTCGATGGTTCGAGGGGTAAAGGAGAATCCAGTCATTCCCTGACTTTAATAAAGCTTCAAAAGGGTGGCGGGGGGGGGGGGGCAGTGAGAGGGCACCTTTAAAAGTAAATGGAAGGTACTTACTGGTCTGGCACTTCCCCCAGCAGCTTGCCCATGCAGCAAGGTGTGGTTCCAAAACTGACCTGGTCAGTTTCAGAATCATGCTGCATGGGCGGGTTGCTGGGGGGAGTGCCAGACCAGTAAGCACCTTCCATTTACATTTAAATGGAAGGACGGTCCCAGGCCCCTCTGGCTGCCCCCAACCCCGGCCTCCCTTTAGAAGCCTTATTAAAGCCAGGATTCCCCTTTGCTTGTAAAGGGAAATCCTCACTGGATTCCCCTTTAGAAGCATAGCCCCTCAAACTGGTTTGAATGAATAGACCAGACCATTTGGTCAGTTTGACTGAATCAGCTTGCGGACCAGCGGTTCAAATTCTAACCAAATCGCTAAAATCGTTCCATGCACACCCCTACTCACCACTGAACCCATACTAAAATATTATTTTAAAACCATACAGTATCTATATCCCTTTGGGTTAAGTAGAATCACTTGCTTTCCCACCACTTCTTTGATATCTTTGATGGCCCAGGCCATGCAGAGGCCAATTGCACAGGCGCGTGGCCTCCAAAATGGCCGCTGAGCGGCCGGGAGAAGGCTGAAAATTGGCCAAAGAGCCAGCCAAACCAGCAGGAGTGGGCTATAAAGAGAGCCAGTGTGGGGAGGGGGAACCTCTGTAGACCCCCCTGCTGCCTCCAGGAACTCCCCATAAATATATATATATCCTCTAAAAAAGAAAATGTGCACGAACGTTCGCACATTCAGTCTGGGGTCGGACCGAACAGGGGGTAGTTGGGTTCGACCCCGAACAGTTGAACCAAACTGGTTCAACGTCAAACACGGACATCAAACCTGTTTGCACACCCATACTCTCTGCACTCCAGCCCTGAGGAAGTCAGATTTATACATACAGATTATATTTGTACCTCAATTTAAATATATATATATTTTTTTCCTTTTACGGTAGCTATTATAATTGTTTTTATTTAATTTCTTTTTTTCAAAAAGGGTTTGTAACTATTTAACTTATCCCTGGAGTTCTGGATAGAAGCTAAGAAAAGCTGTGCAGTCTTTTGAATATTGTTCACATACATTTTTATTTGCATAACATTATTTTGAATAATAATTGACCAAGATTGCTTAGAATTAATGTCAGTGTTTCATACAAATAGTAAACTAAGCTGGTGTTGGTGGGTTTTTTAGTAAGCATAAGTATTTCCCTTTATTGCATCTCTAATACATTCATGCTTTCACTATATTTGAACAATGAATATATATATTTTTAAACTGTTTGATCAGACCAGCCTATATCTACTTCCAACCCTTTGCCAGTTTCTCTTCAGTTCTTGCTGTCAGACTCATCATGGATGTCTGCGGCGGAGTGGGGCATATGCCTCTTGCAATTTCATATTTCTGAATTTTGTTTAATTGGAAATTAAGGAGCAGAGCTCTAGTACACTTAGGAAGGCAGCAGGAGGCCTAGAGAAACCTCCAAGACCATGCCTACTGAGATAACAGTAGCAGGCCCCCAGCTGCCAGACCTAGATCTTCTGTACTGTTCTGGAGGAGAAAAGTGCTATCTAGACATTATTAAAAAGGACACTGTATGCAAGCATTCCAAAGCACTCCAGAAGTCCTCAGACTTCTTCTTCTTATTCTTATTATTATTATTACATTTATATCCCACTCTTCCTCCCAGGGTCACCCATCTAGTATCATGGCTGAATGGGGATTTGAACTCGGGTCTCCCCTGTCCTAGTCCAGCACTCTAACCACTACACCACGCTGGCTCACAATTGGTTCCTGAAACCTGTCTTACATTGTTGAAATGTCTTAACTCAGAATCTGTTTTCACACAGGAAGCAATATTATAAATGGGGGTTTGATTCCTGAACCAAGGATGGATATCTTATTTTTTTTCTGCTACTGCCAAAGCTGGTGGAGTGTCAGTCACAGATGTACAGCAGAGAAGCTGATGGAGAATTGGGAGTTGCTTGCCCTTGCCACCCACTCCATTCCCAGCCCCACGCTTCCTTGCTCTCACTTTCTGTGGAAGGGAGGGAGGCAACTGAGCAGTTCACCTCCATCTCCTCCCCCTTGTCCTGAAAAATGGTTAGACAGGGGAGGAGGAACAGTGGGCAGGAAGTGGCATGTGGACTGGGAATGGGCCAGGCCTCTCCCCCTCTCACTGTCACAACATAGCAACTGAGCCTGCAGATGGAACTGAAGCAGCATCAGTGGTAGTGGGGGGAGAATCTTGTATGGGTGAATCAGCCAGCAACTGCTACAAGGGCTGCCTGTTTCTATGCCAATTTGAGCCTGAGCCGCCATTGTCTCTTCCTCCTCCTCTAGCCCATGCACCCAAAGCTGTCTAGAGGAATCTCCCCTTCTGCATCAAGTGCTGTAACGTCAAAACAAGGTGGCAGTTTACAAATATCTAAAGTGTCATTTCTTGCTATTATTCAAACACTAAAGTTTCATTTTCTACTAGCTGTAAAGATTTACCATTTCACCACCTTTTCAACCTAAGTCCTCTTCCGCTGTTCCAAAAAAAAGGGAGGCTTTGGAACATATCGGTGCCAGGGTGAGACTTCCGAGCGAATATGCTTCTGGAAGCCCCACTTTGGCACTGACACACTCCAAAAGCCTCACCGGGCCATGCTGTCCACACATACAGTGTTTGTTTGAAGAGGCAAATGTCGTAAGTGATATGGAGCTGATCTCTGTGACTGAAAGGCTAGAGCACAGTAAGCGGGAACAGCCCAATGGCATGAGGCTTCTCAGCACACTCTTGGGATGCGGTACACAGGGACAGTGTCCCTTCTTTGGGAAAGTCTGACGAGGGCTTTAGCTGAGCTACTTAAAGAATGGTAGACTTATTCTAGACATTCAGCTCAGCAGAACAGAGATACTATTTGGTGGATATGATCCCTGAACTCGGGTGACTTTGCTACTATTTATTGAAGGAAACACACTTTAGAGGTTTGAGATCCAACTGAATCGCCAAATACTTGAATTGATTTGTCAAAACAGTGGCCGTTGTCGGCTGTTTCAATGAATCAGCTCAAATCAACTCAAATCAATTTGAGTGATTTGTCCATAGGAAACAATGGGCAACAATGGAGTTCAGATCACTGAAATCACCCCGATTTGCGCTTGAATCAATTCAACTCAAATCGACTTACACGTCTCTACCCTGCATATGTTTGTAAGCAATTTCCTACCTAATCGGTCTAATGCAACTAGGAATTTGGTAGATATGATTTCAGAAGTGAGGTGGTGATGGCTGTGATTATTTAGTGGGAGAATGGTCTGTCCAAAAGCATGCACACATTTTCAGAACACACACTGCATATGTGTGTCCCAAGTATAGTCACACCAACTCAACATTTCACTAGCTGCCACTGCCTTTTACCCCCTGCCCCCAATTATTTATGTGGACACCCTTGGAATTTATGTATGGTTTTTTTTAAATCCACAGGATACTAATTAAATCTGTCAAATATAGATCTTGAAGCAGGGACTTCAGGGGCTGAGGTTGAGCTGGGGCTTTGTGAATTTAGAAATCAGATCCCTCTTCAGGCACAGAATACATTGGTATGCTACCAGCCTGTGTGATAGCCAAGCAGTAGAAACCACTTATTTGGCCCAGCCTCATTTGAACCGGTCTTTCTGCATCTGGCTGGTCAACAGACTGGTACCCTCTGCTTCTGTATTTCCTATCCAGCTTCTCCATTTCAACCAATGACCTCCTTAACCCTGAGTTGGCAAATAGGTATTTTTAAAGTTACAACCATAGCCTCAGCATAGCCTTGGCAACAACTTAAGTTTCAAGGATATATTGTGTGTATGTATGTATGTATGTATGTATGTAATTTATATCCCGCTCTTCCTCCGAGGAGCTCAGAGCAGTGTACATGCTTATTTTTATCCTCACAACAACCCTGTGAGAGGTTAGGCTGAAAGTTAAATAACAATGAGAGTTGAATAGTTGAATAACAATGATCCAACTAGTGAGACTAGACATTTTAGTTCTGGTGTTAGTCATATAATATGAGTTCTGATGGTCAGGTTTGCTTTGTTTTAGAGCAGAACTTCCCAACCTGTGGTAATCCAGATGTTGCTGAACTTCAACTCCCACCATCCCCAGCAACAATTTATTGTGGTTGAGGATGGTGGGAGTTGTAGTTCAGCAACAACTGATGTACCACAAGTTGGGAACCCTGGTTTTAGAGAGCATACAAACATAGTGTGTGCCTCCATCTTGCTCCTCACCCATGTTTTGTCCAGCCAGTAGTGAAATCAAACATAATTTCTCAAGCCAGTTGTTAAAATAGTTGGGATTTTTTGTTCCACGAAAGTACATTATTTTTCTTGAAACTTTCTAGGTAGCATATTTTAAAAGCCATTCATTTTAAGCCAGCTGAAATAGTAGAAAATATGTCGATAAATTTCAGGCTTCAGTCATGTAATTAATCTTCATATATTTCTGGTAATGCAAACACACCTGTGGGATGTTTTCCATAGAAAACATGAAAATAAAACCTGTAATATATCTCAGAGTGATAGCATTATCATGACTGACAGAGCTGCTGGGGGCCTCTCGTTTAGGAGAATAATTTGGAAATGTATGAAGGAGATTGATTTCCATAAAAATAGGGATGTGCATGAAACAGACTTATTTAGCATTCCATTCTGAGTTCAGAACAGAACACAAACTCTGTAGAATGTTCTGATAGAACAACCAGTTGAGCCAGTTGTTCTGATGGACTGACCTTGTTCCATGCTGGAACATTCTGAGTGCCATTTTTGAACCCAAAATGGTGCTTTTCTGGCATCTGCACATGCGTGGTGGCCATTTGCATTGTGGTGCTGACCACACAAATGGCCACCGTGCAGATACAGAGGCCAGAAAAATGCAATTTTGGATTCCAAAATGGAGTTCTTCTGGCCTCTGTGCACATAAGGCAGCCATTTGCACGGTGATGTTGACCATGCACATGGCCGCCACATTATGCAAAAGCCAAAAAAGCACCATTTTGGATTCCAAAATGGCACTCAGAACACTTGGAACATTCCAACTCAAAATGGGCCATTCCACTCTGAGTTTGGAACAGGCCGTTCATTTGAAAGGCATTCTGTTCTGATCTCGGAACACTTGAAATGGCCCATTTCAAGTTGGAATGTTCTGACCGCATAACGTTCTGCACATCCCTACATAGAACCCATTCTTTCCTCCTACCATTAATCCCTAGTGTGTAAAATCCTTCTTTTTTTTTCTGTGTTCAAAAGTTTATAAAGGAATTTTCTAATACTTTATTCAGGGGAGAAAGGCCAAGCCAATGCATGCATAATCAGTTCCTTCTAGATGGACAAAGTCCAAATTCAACTGAAGTGTGCAGTTTGCCAGCACATTGCTCCTTCAGTCAAATGCTTTTTTGACAAAACTTCTCCTGATTTTGGACATTTGGAAGGAAAAGTTTAACCTGTAAAGCTGTGTCAGGCAGTAGAGAAACAAAGTTGCATTTTCAAGCCTTGTCAGATTTTTTTTTAAGGGTTTCATCTGTAGCACTATAGTTGTGCTAGCCACAATCCACCACCAGAAGCACAAGATTCCATTCCCAGACACAAAGGATGAGGAAGTCAATCTTGCTGCAAGGGAAGAAATGGTGGGGTAACACTGAGATAGCCAATGACATACTCTGACTTCTGGTGTTTTTGTGATTGAATCTGGATGAGAACTCTAGTGCTGGCTTTACACAGTGTACAGAGTGCACATCTAGCAAGAGTATTGTATATTTCAGAGCCTTTGTAATGGCCATAATAGCCAGAGTTATTGATGTTCTTGAGGAACGATCACATGTGCTCTGTAACAAAGTGGGAGGTAAGGGAAACTCCCCTTATTGGCTAACATTCTGCACAGTGAAACCTTGCCCTTAGCAAGCCACTGAGGCAGTCCTGGGATTCTTGCAAAACTCCTTAAAATAGTGCTATCTCCATTGGAAAACACAGATGTAGAGGGACAGAGGTGCCCACACACTGTTTTAAGGAGATTTGCAACAGTCCACCTCTACAGCTGCCCTGGGGCTGCCTTTTATATGCACAGAAGAATGTTGGTCACTGTTTTTAAATGGCATCTCCAACTAGATGAATGATCTCCAATTGGCTATCGGCAGAGGGAGTGTGACTTTGCTGATCTCTCGACAGCTTTCAATACCATTGACCATAGTATCCTTCTGGGTTGCTTGAGGGAGGTGGGATAGAGTGCAACTGTTTTACAGTGGTTCTGTTCCTAGCTTTCTGGCAGATTCCAGATGGTGTCGCTGGAGACTGTTACTCTCAAAGAAAGAGCTAAAGTGTGGAGTTCCACAAGGCTCCACAATGTCTCCAATGCTTTTTAAAATCTACATGAAACTGCTGGAAGAGAAATGTCCTAGACCAGCACTGTACATAAATATTGATCACACGTCATAAGTTACACTTTGTGGTTCAAATGAGCAGTAGGGTGTGTGAGCTGGCTTGGTTCGAGCTGGGCTAGATGTTGAGCCAGCTCAGCTCAATGGATTGGGGGTTGAACCAGACTGGCCTCAGCAAGTCCGAATTCAAGCTGATCCAGGCCAGGTGCAAACTGAGCTGGCTCTGAGCGATACTGGTAAAGGGGAATCTGGTGAGGACAAACAGGGGCAGGGGGGCTTTTCTAAGTATAGAAAGAGCAGAAGGGGAGTAAATATGTACCTACAAGTATGAGTTGCAGTTGTCGTGGCCAGGTTCGGGCCTCTGCACACACACGGAGGCCATATTACTGATCTCTGCACATGCGCAGAGGCCATTTGCATGACCATGCAAACTCCGTGATCATACAAGTGATCTCTACGCATGCATGGAGGTCTGTAAAATGGCCCACATACCTGCGCAGAGGCCCTAACTGGATCAGGGAAGGCCCAACGTGAGCCGCTGTTGGGACGTGCTTCTCAGGGGGAGGGCAGCAGGGGAGGGAGCCACTGCCACAGCCTGTACTTGTAAGTACATATTTACTCCCCGCCTGCCCCATCTGTACTTAGGAAGGCCCCTCTGCCAGTTACCCCTCTGGTAAATATACACTGATTCCCCTTTACCGGTAAAGCTCTGAGCTGGCTGAGCCAGCTCAGTTTGGACAGAAACCATGTCCAGCTCAACCAGGCCAAAACCAGTTTGGATTCCAAACTGACAAATCTGGTTTTGTTTACACCCCTAATGAGAAATTGGTCACGGTCCCAAATTGTCCATTAAATTGGACAATTTAAATTGTTTAAAGGAGGCAATCATTAGACCTATTCTTAAGAAGCCTGCCTTGGACCCCTCAGAGTTTAATAGCTACAGGCCTGTTTCCAACCTCCCATGGTTGGGCAAGGTGATTGAGAGGGTGGTGGCCTCCCAACTCCAGATGGTCTTTGAGGAAACTGACTATCTAGACCCATTTCAAACTGGTTTTCGGATAGGCTATGGGGTGGAGACTGCCTTAGTCGGCCTGATGGATGATCTCCAATTGGGAATTGACAGAGGAAGTGTGACTCTCTTGGTCCTTTTGGATCTCTCAGTGGCTTTCGATACTATCAACCATAGTATCCTTCTGGAACGTCTGAGGAGGTTGGGGGTGAGAGGCACTGCTTTGCAGTGGTTTCACTCCTACCTTTCTGGCAGATTCCACATGGTGTCACTTGGAGACTGTTGCACTTCAAAATCTGAGCTTTTATATGGGGTCCCTCAGGGCTCCATACTGTCTCCAATGCTTTTTAACATCTACATGAAACCGATGGGAGAGATCATCCAGAGATTTGGTGCAGGGTTCTATCAGTACGCTGATGACACCCAAATCTATTTTTCCATGTCAACATCATCAGGAGATGGCATATCCTCCCTGAATGCCTGCTTGGAAGCAATAATGAGCTGGATGAGGGATAACAAACTGAGACTGAATCCAGACAAGACAGAGGTATTTATTGTGCGGGGTCATCACTCAGGAAGCGATATTGATCTACTTGTTCTAGATGGGGTCACACTTCCTCAGAAGGAACAGGTACGCAAACTGAGAGTGCTTCTGGATCCATACCTTTCCCTGGTTCCCCAGGTTGAGGCAGTGGTCAGAAGCGCTTTCTATCAGCTTTGGTTGATACGCCAGCTGCTTCCGTTTATTGAGGTTCAAGATCTCAGAACAGTAGTACACTTGCTGGCAACCTCCAGACTTGATTACTGCAATGTGCTCTATGTGGGGCTGCCTTTGTATGTAGTCTGGAAACTACAATTAGTACAAAATGCGGCAGCTAGGTTGGTCTCTGGGTCATCTCGAAGAGACCATATTACTCCTGGAGTTGCAGGAGTAAATTGCAATTATAGGAGTTGCGAATACATTTCCGGGCAAAATACAAAGTGCTGGTTATAACCTATAAAGCCCTAAACAGCTCAGGCCCACGGTACTTAAGAGAGCATCTTCTTCTGCATTGTCCACTGCGTACATCAGGGGAAGCTCATCTGTGGCTACCTTCATGTCGTCTGGTGGCCACCCAGGGACGGACCTTCTCTGTTGTCACCCCGAGACTTTGGAATGCTCTTCCCATGGGAATAGGAGTCTCCCCGTTTCTAGCAGCTTTTAAAAAGTGTCGGAAGACTCATCTTTTTACCCAGGCTTTTAAACTTTCAAACTTTTTAAATTTTAGATTGTCTATTGATTTGTTATAAACTGTTTTTAGCATTTAATTGATTTTAATGTTTTGTTTAGTGTTTTCTTGTGAACCGCCCTGAGACCTTGGTTTAGGGAGGTATACAAATATGTTAAATGAATAAATAAATAAATTTCTAATTGGCCAGACCGAGCCAGCACCTGTACTTGTGTGATTTCCCGCCCCCTACAACCACTGTGTAATTATCATAACAATAATTTTGATCAGGCAAAGTTTCATATCTTTTTTAGTTCTTAAAAAGTAGTTTTATTGAAGTTAACATAAAAGCTTATATACCTAATTTTTTAAACAAATTTGAAAAGATAAAGTATCTACAAAGTATCTCAACTTTGAACAAGTTGTTCTGAACATGGACGAAAGGGTAAATGAGTCTTTCCTTTAGATCTATTCTCCTGGCAGAGAGAGAGAGAACCCTATTCTACATGCTAATGAAAGGTAGATTAGAAATATTTACCTGTTTGAGTAGGAATAAATGACCTCCCAGGTTCAGTTAAGATGCTCTATAAGACTTTCACTGAATTAAACCACAGTCATATGTTTAACATAACTTGTAGAAAGAACAACAATTTATTCCAGAATTGGACAGAAAAAGAGCAGTTGAGAGAAAATAAAAAGGAGAGCCTTCTATCTCTAGAACTGTTTGGAACATTACAAAAGGGAAAATAAGCCACTTTAACAGCAAAGCATCTATGCCGTTCAATAAAAGGTTGCCCTACCTGATCAAATAAATACAATTTGCCATAGTGTGTAAGGGGGATCTTTTCCAATTTAGCTATTTCCATTAATGTCTGAGTCTACTGATCAATAATAGGCATTGCTTGGCTTCCCTGTTCATAAGAATCATCTCCTTGGCAGCTATAGATGTTTTGTTTCTGTTTCTGTTTTGCAGAGCAGATCCTGATTAGACCAAAAACAAAAAAACAACAACAAACCCTCATATACTTTCAATGATAACGTTATAATGTTTGGATTTGAACTAAATTACTTATTTTGCTTCATTGTGCCAAAATAGTGAAACCACAGGGTCATTTGAAATCATTAGAAGGAAAACTCATTCATATCAGTCTCTGTGAACACACAAGACAGTTTATTTGTGGAAATGGAAGATCATGTGCTGTTTCCTTGCACAATGCCGAATCACTGGATTTTATTTAAAATGTTTCTTGTGCATATTAGGCTCTTTTATGAACCTGGGAAAATCTAATTCCCAAAACACATCCCTTATAAATCTTACTTGTGACATAAATTGGCCAGAAATGGACCATGCAGAATTATCCAAATAGCTGCCATGAAGGATACTGCAATGGTATAAAGTTAATAGGATCTAAACCCACAAGGTTCTTCTTCCAGCTGACACAGAACTTATGAAGCTGACTCCTGAGCAGATAGGGAACAAAAGCAGACAAGCAGCTTTAAATTATAGCTTGCCTTTTGTATGTCTGTCTGGAAGCTCAGTCCATGATGTAGATTCTGTTATTAACACAGTGGTTCATGTTATGCCAGAACCCAACCAAGGGCAGATCTACAATTGAGCAAATGTGTGCAATGAACATGGGCTGCCACTAGGGGGAACTGTGTCTGAATTTCTGACAAATCATAATTTCCCCATAGGAATTAATGGGAAACTCAAAAATATTGATAATTCCCAAATAGCTGGGTGGAAAGGTCTGAAATTTCATATGGTGTTCCTACATAATTGTAGGATTGAATGTGTAGATGTTCAAGGAGATCAGTACACTTGCTGATTTTTAATTACAAAAATTAAAACAAACTTTTTAAAAAATCCATTAAAAATCATCAAGTGGACTGATCTCTTTGAACATCGACACATTTAATGCTATCATCATATGCTACTCTCATATGCATTTTGAGAACTTTCTGCCCAGTCATTCTAGAGTTATAATGTGAGGTACAAAAACGGGGGTACTACTTTTATATGAAGACAAGGAGCAGTTTCCTGAAAATCAGGCTTGAATGATGGACAGAGCAGGGGATTAAATTCCTGAACATTTTGTCATTTTCTGCCATGAAACAAAGCAGTTATTACACTTTTAAACAGTTTTAGATTTTATTTTATTTTTTAAAAAGTTCATTAACAATCAATGAGTAAACCAATATCCTTGAAATTATGAACACTTAGTTCTTAGCAGCCCTGTTTAGCCCAGTGGCTAGAAATGGAACAAAGCAGCCACTTTCATTAGCAATAAACGACTTACTTCTTAAAGGTCTATTTCAATGTTGGCAATGCCCTGAAGCAAAGTAACAATACTGATATTCACACCAGTCATTTTGTTATGAGTTTGTTGCTTTCTTAAATTTGTGGGAAACCATGAAATGTTTTATGCTTTTCAAGCCACACCATTTTGTGCAAATAAAGATTGCCCTTCACCCACCCACCCAGTTCTCTGCACAAGTCTGTTCCTATGCAAGACAGAGGTGCATTTTTACTTACCTTCGAGACATATCTTTCTCTCTCACATGATAATAGATAGATAGCAGTTCCCTGTAAACTGGAAAATTATCTTCCAGTCTGAAAAACAATAATCAAAATGGTCAGGTGAACATTTAACCATGATAGATGCCATCTGTGATTGGTTAGAAAAGGTCAGTGGGCCAGAAAACAAAACAAGTAGCCATTTGCTTTGGCAAGAAAGGGCTTACCTCCATGTTAGTAGTGACCATCTGTGATCTTTTATACTTCCTCCTTCCTGAAACAGTGCAATGATGTGTAGCACTGGACTTTTTGTTATGAGTTTGTTGCTTCCTTAAACTGATTGACAACCATGGATTTCAAGCCAAGCCATATCCTGCTGGTAAAGCCATTGTGATGGTGTTGCCTCTCATTCTCTAGGAAAGAAAGCAAATGGCTGCATTCTTTAGCAATAAAGCACTTTAGCTTTTTGTTGGTGATGTTAATATCTGAAGTTTTTCACTTCCCTTTTTGTGAAACAGTGCAACAACTTTTGTTCCTTATCTTTTTCCTTATGTTCCTTATCTTATGTTCCTTACCTTGCTTCATTTCTTACTTGCATCATGGTTTTTGTTATGAGTCTATTTTCTTAAGCTTAGTGGGATCAATGGGTTTTTTAAAAAGCTTTTCCAGATGATTCCCCAAACCAAGGTTGTTTTATTGTTGTCAATTTGCCTGTAGTTTCCTGTTCAAGTTGCTTTATTTCCAGGCAACAAGATTCTTCTCCAGGCAACATAATAAGATCATTCACATGACTACAGTGGGGAGGGTTGGTGGGAAGGCAGGCTCCTATCTGTCTCCCTGCACACAATTGTCTTTCCCCTCAAAGCTCTGTCACTCATGCGGCACATGAGGGGCACTGCAGCGAGCTGCACAGCCAGGAGCTGGAGAAGGATGTTCTCTGGCATCCCACAATGCATCACATCACATCGCTGCCCGACTCTGTGGATGCTTGGGCTGCAGGCAGCCTGAGCGTTCACACGACCAGGGAGTGGGGTGCAATGCCTCACTCATGTCCTTCTACCTCACTATAAAAGGAAAGGAAAGATTGTGCTGTCAAGTTGGTATTGACTCCTGGCGATCACAGAGCCATGTGGTATTCTTGGTAGAATACAAGAGTGGTTTACCTCACTATAAGCTCGGGTACAAAACCTGGGCTACCCCGGTGAAGAGCACCAGGATCAGGACTGATTCCAGCACTCCACATAAGCAGCCCTACCTGAGTAGGGCTCTACAAGCTCATGTGCACAACCTTAGTATCTTTTCCTCTACTGTCTCTAGAATTAAGCCTTGGCAAAGGTTATTTACAGAGCCAAAAGAATGAAAGAAATAATAATGAAAAAAGGAAGCAAAAGATTTGGCATTTAGAGATGTTGAAATACTTGCCTCATCTGCTGGATCACTTGGTTTCGAAACTGCTTCCAACCATTACAAATCCCTGCCCTAGAACGGAAAGATACTTATCACTCATTTGTTTACCACTGCTTTGCCATGACTATCCCTTCTGTTCTTGGGATAGGGGGAGGAGAACCAAGCCTGAGATGCTGCTTCTTCCCCTGCATCCTCCACACCACTGAGGCTAACCTGAGCTTTAGCCATCACCAAGAAGACAATGAGTGCATCATACTAGAAAAACCACACACAATGTCATAATTGCCACGTGAAGAGGTGGGGGCAAGGCATCATCCTTCAGCACTGGGTAGAGATGTAGCTGGTGGGCACCTGTCTACACTACAAACATATACATATTTTATACCAGTCCTATCCTGGGAGTTCTAGCTTGGAAAGAGGGATAATAATTCTCAGAGTTATTAATGTTTTTGAGTTTCTCATTGATCGCTATGGGGAAATTATCTGATGGGCCCATGTTCAATTCTTGCACACATGCCTCTTTAGAGCTTGTTATGCCACTGAACTCAGCCGTTTGCTTAGATCCAAAGAACTCTGAGCTGAAAGAGAAAATGTATCTATGCTCTTCTGTGAATTCTTGTGCAAATGCTAGCACAAGACTTGCAGTATAGTGCTCCAATATATTGGTAGTTGCATTAAAGTATGAATAACATAATGAATAAGGAAGGTGCAGGCTGTAGCATGTAAACACTAGTAAGTCATTAAAAGGTCTCAACAAAGAGCTTGTGCAAACGCTTGCTCAAACATAAAGATTTATCTGACTTTGGAGGTTACATTTGGGGTCCCAACACTCTTCTGCTAAGTGGATGCCCTGGCTGCAGTTATGTTTCCAGGTAAATTTAAAAGTGCTGGTGATTACCTATAAAGCCCTAAATGGCTTGGGCCCAGGGTATTTAAGAGACTGCCTTCTGCTTCAGGACCCCCACCCCCACAATTGCTTATTAAGATCTGGAGAGGTCCGCCTACTGTTGCCACCAGCCTGTCTGGTGGAAATTCAGGGTCAGGCCTTTTCTATAGCTGCCCAGAGGCTCTGGAATGAACTCCCTGTTGCTGTAAGAGCTTCATCATCTCTAACAGTCTTTAGAAGAACTCTTAAGGCACTATTTAATCAAGCCTTTGGTTAGCTGTAAGTTGGTTTTACTGTTACTGGCATACTTCTCTCCAGACCTTCTTTATTGCATAAAATTAAAACATAAGATATAAGTTTATTCGGTCATTGACCAGCAAAAATTAAAACATAAGTAAAACTACAACTACAACAAATTAAAACTTATGTTTTAATTTTACACAATAAAGGAGGTCTGTAGAGAAGTATTGTCGCAGATCCACAAGGTGTATTGTGCCGCCTTTATATCAGCTAATATGTTATTAGTACTGTGAAGTATTTTAACTGCTTTAATTGCTTGGTTTTAACTGTGGTTTTAGTGTGGGGGTTGCTTTACAAAAATGCCATGAGATATTTGTTTTTGGTGGTATGAAAATGTGATAAATAAATAAATAATGAAGTCCAAAATAGTCCTTTGTGAGCAGAAGTTGTTTTCTGCTAATTGTGGCCACCTTTGGAAACAAGCCATTGTCTTCATAACCCACAACAGACTTCCTTTGCTACTTTGAAAGGCAGTAGCAAAGGAAGATCTATTTGAAGTAGCAAACGTTAGATCTATGTTATAAAACTCCTGAAGTAGTCCAAACTTCTCGATATTTTCCCACCAATTAAACAATTTCTCTTTACCTTCTTTTTTTAAAAACAGTACATTCATATCATCATCATTATCATCATAACCATCATCATCCCATACAACAGTAATATGGGAATCAGAAATAACATGTAAAATGCTGGCAGCAATCTTGCACCCAATTTTCACATGCTTAAACTCATCAATTTCAGTGGGAAAGTGCACACAAAAGTGGGTTCAGGGTTGTAACACCATCATGATTTAATCATTATTAAATCTGAGAATGAAATAATATAAATCTGCTATTCTGAAAAACAGGGCCGCTGAAGGTGGGGGTTGAAAACAGACACCCCTACACTAGGCCCTGAGACAGCAGGCTGTCTGACAGGGGAGGCACCAGCCTATTGGCTGCACCTACCCACCCACCATCATGGCAAGCATGCCCTCAGAACCTCTGCACTGTCATCCCTTTCTCCATTCCTCTCCCAAGAGGCAGCAGAAAGATAATCCCTCCACACCTCACATGTGTAGTATGGGCCCATTGGCAAGTCTTCACTAGTGTGGCTTCACTTCTGCCTGATTCCAACCTGGAATAGCAGAAATGTTCTCAAAGCAGATGCCTTTAGAAAAGCATTAGACTCTAGTCTCTGCTGGGGTAAGAAGAGAACAAGAACGGCTTCTTGCTATGATAAATATAAAGCTGAGCTGTCTGTAGTGGAGGCTGCATTGTTAGATAACCAGACATCATCTTTCGCTTTAGGACAAGTGCTTTAAGAACCAGTGACCCACGTCACAGTTTCATTAATGGCTTTGGTCCAGTTTTAATTAGGTGATGATATGTGCATTAAAGTAGCTTAATAAGGGGTGTAATGGTGATTAGATGGATACTGCTGAAAACCCCCCTCAAATATTATGCTTATGATGTTCTACATTAAGCCCTGGGCTTTTCTGGGTCACCTCCATTTTAAGTGGGAAAGAGTGTAAGAATGTTAAAGTTCATTGAAATGGAGATCATTGCAGCAGGAGCACTCCAAGCATTGTGGCATAGTGCATCAGCTTTTTTTGACAGTTGGATACCCAAATTTCTCCCTGTAATTAACTGTGTTCTAAGGGCCCATTAAGATGGCAAGTGATAGCCCTAGGCTGCAGATTACTGGCATACTCATGGCCTTGGAAAGATTAGAACACCGGCAAAATAATTTCAGTATGTATGCCATAAGACTGAAATGTGAGAACACTTTCTGCTCATGATAGAAAAGATAAGTGGAAGGTCATTGCAAACGGAATGGAGGAAGCTCATATGGAGAAACTTGATCTTTTTAACTAAAGAAAACCTATAAAAGATATTTTTTATAGATTTACAAGGCCAGGAATGATCAAATGTCTCTCAGGACCAACCCAGGATCTCAAGAATCATCTTAGCATCCTCCCACAGAACCTCCTCTGCACAATAAAGAACTGTGTGTTACACAGCACTGTAATACACTCAGTATTGACAGTACAGATAAGCCTAGAGGGCTCATGTATGTAAGCCAAGCCACACCCTGCAAAGAAAGGCAGACAATCAGACATTTTAAATAGGTTTTTCTTCATGTTTTGACATCCTTAGTATTTCTATACAGTTTGTTTGACTAGTTGCCTGGAATTTACTATAAGTAATTACTATGGCCCTCTCATGTATGTCCTTCATCTGTTGGGGCAGATGCAGAAGCAAACTACAGAGCCTTCTGCATCCCTACCCACAAAATGTGTAGGATATTTCATTTGAAATGGAGCTTCTATTCCTACACTGAAATGTTAATAGGTCCTACTGAAGCAATGTGCACACCTCAAAAGAGGGTGCACAGATCATGTGGAATGGTCTTACTCACAAATACATTTAGATGTGTAGGCCTCAGTTCACCCTAAGCATCCTCTGTGCAGTGTGAATTGCACATCTGATTGAAGTTTATGCATATCCCTCACTGTATATATAGTAGAATGTGTATACTATAAGAACTGGAATCAGGACAAAACTCAGGACGGTGGGCAGCAACAGAGCAAGTTAGTCATGACTGGATCCCACTGAAATGAATGAGACATTTATCATGACTTACTTGTCTCACTGATTTCAGTGGTGCTTAATCATGACTAACTAGCCTGGATGAGATTTATCAGGAATACTTAAAATAGGGACTATCCCTGGTAAATACCAAATAGGGACAGTTAGAATATATGTAAAAGGCTCTGAGGTTAATTAGTAATCTTTCCACCCCTTTTTCCTGTGCAGCTCTGGCCTACTGAGATCCATAACAGTGATACCCTTCAGAATGATAAAGATCAATTTTGGGTCGGTCTACACGATGAGCCAGCCCACCTCATGGGACGCACTGAGAGCATGCCTGCTCTGATGTCATTGCAGGATATCTGTTGCACTGTTGGGATGTCTTGTAATCACATGAGAGGGTGACCATTCAAATCACCCCTCTGTGCACACTACAAACCCCCTGTAGGGGTCTGCATAGACATACAATTTCTCATAAGAAATGATACTTCTAGGAGAATCTAAATTCCATACAACTTATTAATAATTTTCATCTTTGCTCATGAATCTCCAGTGAAGGGGAAGAATATTTTCTTTGAAACCTTCCATATTGTGTAATCAGAAAACAGAAATTTCAAAAAGAACTAGTGGAAGAAGAAAATAGAGTTGAAAACAGCTAAATATTAAGTATGGGACTGATAAATCATTTTCTCCATCCACACCACCCATCTTCATAGGCCCAGTTCAATATGTATCTCCCATCCTTTTCCTTCACTTTTTTTAAACAAAAGATACAATTATAAAAAATACTAATGGTAGCCAGGTCCCCCCCCACCGCCCGCCTTACTATATACGTAGCGGCTATTCAGATGACATACTTGGCAGGTGGCGGGAAGGCTGCACAAACCTGACCTTCCCCCAAGATGATCAGTAAAATTGCACTGGGAGTGCAGACCAAGCTCCCAGATGATCGAGCTCTGTAGGGCCGGGATGATGCGCCCTGTCCTCTGGGAATCCCACAATGCACTGCACCCCAAGTGCAGTCTGCACCTGGAATCCTACTGCACCTATAGGTACCCATCTCTGGGTCATGCAGCCTGAGGAGACACACGATCCCGGAGCCTGGGTTAAGGGTGTGCTCACTCCCTTAACCCTGGCTAAAAGCCAGGTTAAAAAGCTGGGGTAGGTGGTGTTGCCCCACTGGGATTGAGCCTGATCCCAGCAGTTCTCACTCACAGCCTAGCCCAGTCTGGGCTTCCCTAGCCTGGGTTAGGCTGTGTGTGAGAACAGCCTCATAATTCATTTACTGTGGCTGACCCTGGTTAATTAAGAGCACCCATGGGGAAAGAATGCAGAGATATATTCCCAGATGTTGTGTGAGAGCCTTAATACTTCCCAGCACCTCTTGTGCTCCAGAAGTACTCTGTTGGATTGGAAGCTCATCGCTGAGAGTCAGCAACATGTTCCCCATCTTACCGAGTCCTTCCAGAGTACAAGCAGAGTTTGAAAGTATTAGGGCTCTGGCACAACTGTGTTGTGCCAGCGCACAGGGGGACTGAGGGCATTGCACAAGAGATCCTAGTGTGACCTCACAGTCCTTCATAACACACATGCTTTGTTAGTCACCATGTCAACCACTATTTTTATCCCACTTCTCCAGCAATGTTCCAAGGAGCCTACAACAATTAAAAAACATTCTATAATCAAAATGGCAAATGTAAGTAAAACAGAGAGGACATCAAAACACCAAAACAGAAATAGCATCAACAAAACCTAGAGCTGTCACACAGGATTAAAAGCAGCCATGGACAAAAGTATCATCAGGCTGCAAAAGAAACAGTATGTATGTTTGTTTTAAGGGCTAGACCAATTTCCCACAGCAGGGAGAATCATCCACATTTTAATGCACCAATTTTCCTAATTAAAAAAAAATCTCCTTTGAGAAAGGATAGATGGCAGGGGAATATATCTTCCATATCTAATGGAAGCACCTATACTTTATTGCAACGGTACATGAATAATGAAATATCTAAGAAATATGAATGCCAAAACCTAAATGTCTTATATTTTGAAATCCTTTGAGAAATGAAAACCCCTGCAACATTTTCTTCTTTTCTCTTTGTCCTATATGTTTAGTTAGAATCATAGAATCACAGAGATGGGAAGTGGCTTGTAGCCCACCTAGTCCAACTCTCTGCTTGATGCAAGGAATCCAGAACTAGAATATTCTCAATAGAAAGCCATCCCACCTGCAATGAGGAAGAATGGCCCAGTTAATTGGTTCTGTAATTGAACTGCTTTTTCCATTTTACCAAGTTCCTCTGACAATTCAGTCAAAATCTATTCTCCTCCCATTTAAGCCCATTAAATCTAGTCCTGCCTTACAAGGAAGCCGAAAGCAAGTCTTTGCCCTCTTTTATGGGACAGCCCTTCCAGTATCTGAAGACTTTGATCACATGCCCATTCAGTTGTCTCTTCTCCAAGCTGAACATTCCCTTTCAACCTTTCCTCGAAGGGCTTCTTTCCCACATCCCTGACTGTCTTCATTTGCCTCTGGAGAACCCATTTCAGGTTCTCTATATCCCTCTTAAAGTGCAGTGCCCAGAACTGCACTCCAGATGAGGTCAGACTAGTGCACAAAAAAGTGGAAGTGTGGCTTCATAAAATCTGGAAACCACGGTTCTGTTCATGCAGCTTAAAACTGCATTTATGTTTCTTGCAGCTGCATCATGGTGTTCATGTTCAGCTTATGAGTGACTGCAATCCCAGGATGATATTCACATGCACTACTACCATGCCAGCCATCCCCCATCCTCTACCTTATTCAACAGGAGTTGTTTCTTCTGGGAAAAAGCAACTGACCTGTTTGCTCTTCCTATAACAATTCTGCTCTTAAGTAGCTCCTGGATTTTCCAAATCCTAGAAGTACATTTGCTCAGACATGGGAAGAAAAAGGGAAATCTGCACAGTGTCCCAGAGCATGTTTGGAAATCTCACCAAAAAGCCTCACCCTCCCTGTGCTGTTCACAGTTACAGTGTTTGCCTGAGGAGACAAACTATGGAAGTGTATGACGAGTGTTTCCGTTATCAGAAGGCTGTGGCGTCCCAGCCTTCTAAATAAGGAAATGACGGCCATCAAGCATACAACATTTTCTACTTCAGACAAATGCTGTACCTCTGCAGAACACAGGGAGGGCGAAGCTTCTCACTGCAGCAGCACAGGGGACATGACTCCTGGGTAGGAGTATGCATCAACCAAAAATCGTGGCTCAGTTCAAATTTGAATCAAATTAGAATCAAAGTACATTCTGCCAGTCTGGTTTTGGTTGAACCGATCAGCTAGTGCAGTCTGTTCAATCGAACCAGTTCTGGCAATACCTGTAAAATGGAATCCAGTGAGGATTCCTCTTTACAATTAAAGGAGTGGGGGAATCCACTGAAGGGCAGTGGGGGAGCAGCGAGAAAGGTTGTCTAAGGTTCTTACCAGCCCAGCCTGGTGAGACTGCTGGTGCCGCCGCTTGCTGCTGCTCACCCCCACCCCTGTTCAGCCCAGTCACCGCTGGATCACTCTTTAAGCTTGCTGCCACTCGCCATACTGCCCCCCCCAGTGCAGCCCAATCACCGCTGGATAGCTCTTTAAGCAAGTGATGTGGTTCCGGCCTCTGCAAATGCATGGAGACCATTTGCACTGGGCTGCACTGGGGTGGGGTGGCAGCGAGCGGTGCTAAGGGCGGTGCCAGCAGCTACACTGGGCTGGGCCGGGCCAGTAAGAACCTTGGACTAGCTTTCTCATTGCTCCCCCGCTGCCACCCTTCGAGGTCAAACTGGTCCACTCAAACCGGCTCGGTTCCGTTTGATCACGGACCAAACTAGCCCCCGTTCAGTTTGCAATTGAGCCACTGAACCAGTGAAGTTCAGTGCGAATTGATTCAACATTGAATGGTACGTGCACACCCCTACTTCTGGGAAGCTTGGGGATGCTGTGCATGAGCACTACATTCCTCCCCCCCGCCGCCCCCTGCGTCTGAACAGGCTATAGAGAAAAGCCAAATTCATTTGTTCAACAGATGTAGTTTAGCTGAGAGCACAAGCTCCACTGACCTGCTCTTAAAACTCCAAAATGGGTTCAGTATGCCCTCCTGGATGCCTAATGATAATACAGTGCTTGTGCTCCATTAACTGCTGTGTGTACGTGCAGCCATCATGCTGACTGGCTGCTAAGCACTTTACTGCCCATCTACATCTAAGTCAGTGCTACTTAAAGCTAATCACATACTAACTACATATCCCAGTGACAAAGCTGCATCCCCACTCTGTCTGTATTGATCTCCCATCAGTCATTTGTAAGTGACCGTGCTAGACACGGCCCTTGGGCATTTTTCCAATACAGAAGCCACTTAGCATTAAAATTGCAGGATCTCTCTTGGCTGTTTTACAAGCCTTTATCAAAACCATTTAAAAACCTACCTTTAATCATAACGACTCTATGAATTCTTTTCACCTTTGACTCCTGACCCCTTTAACATAACATGAGCATTTTTGTCCTATGTTGCTTCGGCATCAGTTTTATAATTTCCCCCCAAGCTCTGGGCATTATACAACACTGATGTCTTAAGCTGCACCTGAATGTTTGCCATCTCAATTTTGTTATCACCTACATTTGTTTATATGTAATGTATGGCATTTTGTATCTTGCATTTTGTTAAACCAGGTAAATCCATACTAGGGCAGTTCACACAATGATTACTAGGGTAAGAGTTGCTTCCTACCCTAGTTTGGTTGCTGCACATGATCCCAATTTCTGATCACCTGTGAATGTAAAACAAGGTTGGAGGCGGGGATATTGCTTGTGTGCTAAGTCTCAGCTGGGTAGGAAGGTTTGACCTCCTGCCTCATTCTGAAGCTGAGGATGGAATCTGGGCCTCCAACCTTGTCTTACACTAAAAGACGATCAGAAATCAAGAGCATCCTACCCAAGTCCTTATTGTGGGAACAGCCTAACTATCTTATGTTTTATTGAAGGATCCATCCAGTTGGCTTAATTTCAGGGGCTGGGACCATTATTTTCAGCCCTTCAAAGCTGTGCATGCCGGAAGGACATGATTTTGGTCTACCACATACCTGTGAGGACTAGTGTGCAGTGCACTGCATTATCCAAAATACAAATTTTCATGTAAATTTAAGCTGATCCCAAGAAAAGCCTAAACTGGGCTCTAAAAGTGTGATGAACAATACTGTAACAGATGTATGCACATTTATTGTGACAGTTGCTGCACCTAACAGACAGTGGTCATGACTGACGAGGAACATAATGTTCCCATCATCAATACGCCCAGAGCAGTTCTCCCCTTCATTATCTTTTGTTGCTCCACAGAAATAATTATCTATTCACAGATTTAGTTTCTTCTTTTGACTGGTACAGTAAACTTATTTTGTATATTAAAGAACTGTCATTGCTGAATTAAACTTTAATAATCTACCCTGGGAAGCATTTCTGTTAGAGATGTGCAAACTGGCTTGAGTTAGAGCCGGTTTGAATTCAAACTGAATTGGTTCAATTGCTCAACCTAGAACCGAACCGGACCAGGTTTGGTTCTAGGTTGAGCTGAGCCAGCCAAGCTGATTCGAGCCCAGTCTGAAACCTCCACTGTGTAGTAAAATTGCCTTTAAAATTATATTCACAGCAGCTGCTCCGACTACAGAGGGGGCAGCGGTGGCTCCCCTATCCTCGGTTGGCCTCCCCACAAGTCCCAAGGGCCGGTCTGGGGCCAGTTTGGGCCGCCTTAGACTTATTTAGCAATAGCAATAGCAATAGCACTTACATTTATATACCGCTCTATAGCCGGAGCTCTCTAAGCGGTTTACAATGATTTAGCATATTGCCCCCAACATTCTGGGTACTCATTTTACCGACCTCGGAAGGATGGAAGGCTGAGTCAACCTTGGGGCCTCTGTGCTTGCATGGAGGCCATTTGTTTTACCTCCGCACATGCGCACAAGCCATTTGCATAACCCAGGTCACACAAATGACTCGTGTGCATGCGTGGAGGTCAAACAAATGGCCTACACACACACACTGAGGCCTGAAATGGGCCAAATAAAACTGAAATGGACTGAAGAAGGCCTGGCCCAGCCCTGGCCTAGCCCTTGGGACTCATGGGGAGACTGGTGGGGGTTGGAGGAGCTGTGGCCGCTGTGAGTTTTTTAAAGCAATTTTACTGCAAGTAGGGGCTTCAAACCAGGCCCGAACCAGTTCTAATTCAAACCAAGCTGGGGTCCGGTTCAGGGGGACAGTGCCAAGCCGGCCCGGTTTGAACCTGGTTTGGATTCAAACCAAACTGAGATAACGGTTTTGTGCACACTCCTAATTCCTGAAATTTCTATAAAGGAGCTTTTGGTCTCGTTTTCTATATGGTGATGTCCTGGAATTTGTACTTAGGAATTATTTTTCACACTTGTAAATTAACAAATGCTTGTAATTGCTGTGACCCGTCTTTCCCTTGTAGTTTATGGAGGCCTTTGATAACCACAAAGAGTCTCCCTATGGCCCACTCACAAGGGCTATACATTAGATTTGGTTGTGACACACATCTCTGTGTGCAAGGTGTCCTTTCTATTGAAATGAATTGGGTAGGTTACACAAGTAGGATTCCTGTGTGCAGATGGACATGGCTTGGGATGAATGTATATATTGAGAGCATGTACATCATAGGAATCATACTGCAGTCTTAAAACCTAAATCATATAATGAGTGGTCCACAAGCAAAAAGTCTTAGTATAGCTAATGGCCATATGTAGAACTGACATTATCAGCTATGAGCAACATATCGAAGAATAAAATACTCAGGCCAACAAGTCATCTTCATTTGTACTGTATCTATATTTCAGACTATATATTTTGATTTATGTCTCCTGACATGCATCTATTACATAAATGCTGAGATTTTCTCAAGAAAGAAACATACCACATAGAGTAGCAATGGACAAGAAAAGGTCAAGTGTTGTGACCCTTCTTTTTAAAATAACATCCAGGGAAAGCTGTACTTAAAAAGTTCAACTTTGGAGTAGAGCAATGAAAATATAAATGCCACCTTGGATTCTGTCTATCCAAAGGAGTAATTCTTATGATTTGTATAATGTTTATCATGTCTAAAGGTGGAATCCCCGTTACAGAATGTTTACAGTCACTAGGCAAATTCTGTACATTTCCTGTAGAATTTATGGTGATTATTAAATAAAGCATAAATGCTGAAAAACTTTTTAAAGGATGCTAACGTAATGTTAAACCCCTCCTGTACTCGATCAAAGAAAACCACATGGCTCTGTGGTCGCCAGAAGTCGACACTGACTCGACAGCACAACTACCTTTAATGTAATGTTTTAATCCATTTAGCATAATTGTTTGATATTTGTGCTATATTTTGTTTTGTTATGGGACATATACACTGGATTTAAATCATTGTGACTCACAAGAGAGAGTCCCTACATGAAAAAGGTCTCCGTTCAATTCCTGACATTGTTAGAAGAATAGGGAAAGCCTATCTGAAACCTTG
Organism: Hemicordylus capensis; assembly: GCF_027244095.1. Taxonomy (NCBI): domain Eukaryota; kingdom Metazoa; phylum Chordata; class Lepidosauria; order Squamata; family Cordylidae; genus Hemicordylus; species Hemicordylus capensis. The sequence goes on from NC_069660.1 coordinate 225,767,419, forward strand.
GAGAATGGCTGCCTGCCAGTGTAAACAGCTAGAAGGGACCAATGGCCTGAGGCAATCTCCTATGGAAGAGGGGAGGAAAAATAAAAGGAAATAAATGCATACAATAAAACTGTATATATGCAGTTTAACCATGTCCATTAAAAATACAGTCTCTAGGGTTTGGCTCAAGTTTGTTTTGATGTTCAACTCTGTTCCCCACTCTGGGTGGAACATGTTCATAAGAGAGTGGTTCCTATGAACTAGTGCAGAGGATTAATTATATAGATGCCCAGTGATGGCTAATGCTGAAGCAACTGAAGCTGTTGCACCAATATTCATCCACTTCTCTAGCATGTGACACATAAGCTACTTTTTCAGGCCAGGATGGGACTATGAATGAGAATGAAAAAGGGGATAGCAGACATCATGTTCTAACCTCTTTGGCCTTTAGGGTCAAGGACAGTAGTGCAAACCTACACTGTTGTATTCAAGTAGGGAGAGCAGTCTCTCTAGACTGTGGCTTTACAATTTGTAACCCAACTGATTGTTTCTGCTGTGGCAGAATGCTACAAACATGTAGTGTATTTGGGTGATATGCTCAAACTGTCCCTGCCCACATGTGATGGTGCACATATCTCACCTTCCTTCCCATCATGCTTATGACTGTGCCATTCAACAGACTCATAATCACATGAAGAGCAGTTCATTGTAACCACCACAATGCTCATATGTACTTTCAAAAAAGCACCACTGAAGCTAAGGCGATTAAATGTTTATATGTGTATTCCAGGTGTATGTGATTTGGGATTGTTTCTCTGCTTAATTAAGAAACCAGAGCTTTCTGACATTGATCAGTACCAAAGAATACAAAGAACAGAGAAAACAAGATGACCTCTTAACCTTGTCTTGCTTCAGATGCCAAAGATTTACAAGTTATTAAAATAAAATAAAATGAATCACAGATTGAATGCTGATTTGTCCAAACAAATCAGGATCTAATATTGATCTTTTTAAAAATATAGTTATTATATTATATTTTTTGCCACCTGAATGACTTCTAACTTTAAATTCCATAAGCTACTGTAACTACTGAACCGATTAAAGCAGAGTTACTATTGTTCTATCTCTAGAAACAATATCTGGCTATTGAATAGTGGAATTTGAATAGGTATGAAATTCTTTCACCCATAGGCGGAACTGGGTGGGGGGCAGGCAGGGCACGTGCCCTAGGTGCCACTGAGGAGGGGGCACCACGCCAGTTCCTGCCCCCCACCCCACTGTCCACCTGCCCAGCCCCAGGGCCCCTCAGCCACTTGCCTCCAGCTCCGGCCTAGGATCGACAACGAGGCCTAGGATGAGAGAGGCCTGCAAACTGCAGAGCTTTCTCTCCCTGCCTCTCAGCTGATCGGTGGGTGGGCGGGGCTTCCAGAGAGGCCTCCGAGTAGGCCTCCCTGAAGCCTGAACTCGGCAGGCCAAGCAAGCCAAGAAGGAGGAGGCAGGCAGAGTTCTGCAGCAGACCCTATGCCCAGACCAGCCAGCACAGCTTTTGCCAGGTAGGCTGTGAATTCCTTTTTGTGGTTGCACCCCCCCACCATATATAGGGATCTGCTTGCCATAGGGCTTTGATATGGGGGGAGGGAGACTGAGAAGTCTCTGAATATTTAATTTAAAACAGACTGAAAAAATTGCTGGCTTTAAAAACAAAAACTATCTTAAAAGGCCTATAAGTGGCTTGTTTCATGGCAGAAAATTACAAAACTCACGGAACAAGTATATTTTATTTATTTATTTATTTTCATTCATTCATTCATAAATGTACTTATGTTCAAGTTGTTTTGCAACCCAGAAGGTCTGAGTGAGAACTGTGAAGCATGTGTTGTGCTTTTATTGTATTGTATTGTATTGTATTTTTCTTGTGTGTGAACTGCTCTCCAGTAACTTGCAGGGACTTCAGGGTGCATCTGGCCAACATGTGAATGCAGCACCTCCATTCCAGAGGAGATGTGTGTTAAAGCGCTTTAAAAGCCTCGTGTGAAAAACCTCCCGGAATCAAACTTTACTGAATTTGTTCAGAATTCTGAAAAAACAAACATAGGCTCACCCTGCATGGTTGAAAGTCTCCTTTGCTAATCTGCAGCGAGGGGGCCATTTTAATAATTAGCGTTGCTACACTGTGTTCTATGCATTAAAAGTAGCACAAATATATAGTACTCAATGTATATCACTATATACTGTGAAGTGTGTGTGTGTGTGTGTGTGTGTGTGTATTCAGTGAAATGTATTTCCAAGCAGCATACCTATTTTGAAATATCAGACGTAAATCCTTGGGGGCCTGGGGTGTGTGGAGGCCCTGGGCTTTGAGGGGCTGGGGGCCCATTTTAAAATCTCATCTTGGCCCATTCCAACCTTGCTATTCCCCCGGCGGTCACTACACATGGGTTTCTGCACAACACCTGCACAGAAGAAACTCCCATGTAGAAAATGTGTCTCTTGTAAATTGACCCTGAATTTTCCATCCATGACTGGGATATCTGAGAGTTACAGTCAATAATAAAAGAACAGCACACTGCTTGTGACAGGAAGGGGCAAATTACAATGATTTCTTAGTCTGGCAGGGGCTGGTTTTGGCCCTGGCAGAACTTGGCTGTCTGCTTCTGTTGCAAATTCCTCTGTCTAGTGTGGTAAACTAATGTATCCTCCTCCCTCTTGGTGTCAAAGTAAGCACTGGTGTAGTGAATGCACATATACCCCATCATGAGCCAACAGTCATCATAAGACAAAGGCTGGCAGGAATCATTCACTGGTTTATAGACCCCCCACCACCACCACCTTCTTCTTCCCCTATTTTGCTAGTGGCTATTTGGGCAGGTGATCCTCTAGGACAAAGTCATGTTTTTAAAAAAGAATGAGATGAGACAGAGAAAATGACACTTGGAATCCTTGCATAACTCCTGACTGTTGTTCTAAGTCTTTTACAGAGATGGCTCATGTTTTCAGGTTTTGATCAACAACCATGTCTAGATGGTACAATGTTCCTTTAACAGAGATTTCCAGATATTGTTGACTACAAGTCCCATTATTCCTGTTTGGACAGGGGCGCAATTTCAGTGCTTGCCCTAGGCGCTATTTTCCCTAGTTACGCCTCTGCTTTAACCCCTACCATTACAGGTATATATTTTTTGTGTTTTTATTTATTTTTCTGTTCTTTAATAAGGATACATAAATCTTCATTACAAAGAATCAGTAGAGTCCTCTCTCTCTCTCTCTCTTCACTGTGGCTGCACTGAATTAAAATTCCTGGATACAAGCTTTTTAAAGTGTTAATCCTAGGAAAAAGAAAATCAACATTCAAATGGTAATTATTTAGAAAGTAAATTGATCAATTTGTTCTAAGCTCCATGAAGATGAACTGAGGTCAATCCACTTTGCCTATTAAGATTGTGAAGATATCTAGTTGGATTACTTTCATCGTAAAAGCATGTTTTCCACTGGGGTTTGACAAGAAAATAGAACACCAAACTTTAATGTTAGGCATCAGGAAAAACAAAATTTTTATCTTCCTGCAATTTACCCAGTCCCCAGTAAACTGTCTATGTAAATAACTTTCCAGTTATTAGTTTCTAATACAGTAGGCCTCCCTGAGGTCAATGTAACTAAACAGAGCTAGCTAACCTGGCTCTATTTGTTATCCATTAAATAAACTGTAAACTATACTTATTTTTTAAAAATGTGTTTCTAAGTTAAGATAAATAATTGGAACAGGCCTTCTCCTTCAGTGCTGTATAGAGTGCTGGACTTAGATTGGGGAGACTCCGTTTCAACCATCATTCTTCCATGAAGCACATTCGGTGACTTTGGGGCAGGCATCCTCTCTGTATATAACTCCCTGCACAAAGCTGTATTGAAGAAAAAATGGGAAGGAACCATGTGCACTGCTCTGAGTTCCTTGGAGGGGTGTGTGCACATATGAAACCACAAATATTTATTATTTATTTATTTAATAATATTTATACCTTGCCCCTCCAGTGCACTACTGCTCAGGGTGGCTCACAACAATAAGATAGATACAAGATAACATAAAAGTAATAGAATTAACTGAATTTTTTTAAAAAAGTTGTCAGGTTATTTATAGACTACCCTTCATCCTAAGTCCCCAGGGAGGTTAACAACAAGATAAAAACAATTCAATAAAAACACAGAAACAGAACAAATACAGGCAAACATTTAAAAAGCTCAAAGGACTGCTCATTGGTCAAAAGCCTGGATAAAAAGGACAGTCTTCACTTTCCTCCTGAAGACTGAGAGAGGGGGAACCATAAGGGTCTCAGCTGAGAGCGAGTTCCACAGCCTGTGGGCAACAACAACAATCACTACTACGAATATTTATATACTGCTCTTCAACAAAATTCTCAAAGTGTTTTACAAAGAAAAATAAATACATAAATAACTGAGAAGGCCCTGTCCCATGTGCTTGACAAATGGTCCTCAGCAGGTGTCAGCATGTGAAGCAGCATCCTCGCTGCCGTTCTAGACAGGTGGGTAGATCTGGCTGGGAGCAGACAGTCCCTAAGGTACCTGGGGCCCAATATGTTTAGGGCTTTAAAGGTAATAACAGCACCTTGAAATGTACCCAGAAACAGACTGGCAGCCAGAGCACCGCCTTCAAGACTGGAGTAATATGTGCACTGCAAACAGTCCCAGAATTCAGTCTGGCAGCTGCATTTTGCACCATCTACACCTCTGGCATGAACAATTTTTATATAGGAGTCACCTGAATTGGTGGGGGGAGCAGAAACACTCAGGGCCAGCAGAACTCTTATTGTACTGTTCTACTAATAATGCATACTAAGTACATATAAGTACATACTAATTAAATACATACAATTATGTACAACTAATTAAATTACTAATAAACAACAGTAACTTCTAACAGTACAAGTCCACTCTTGAGGTGTGGAGTCTTGAGGAGTGAGGAAGCCTAAACCAGCCTGCAGTAAATTAATTAAATATCTGGTGCCAGAGCCTGGACCACCAGAATTCTAGTCCATTGAGTCTAGGACTGAAGTTATTTTAAGGAGGCAGGGGGAAAGCTGAATATCCTCATCTTCAGTGCCCCTGAGAAATTTCTGAAACCCACAAAGGTTTCCAGAATGGCTTCCGGAGTGACTCAAAGCCTTGTAGGATGTGTCAACACCTGAACTGGAACCAGCTTGACTGTGGATTACTGCAATCCATTTTAACCTACAGCTTCTGGGGTGCTGAAGCCAACTTTTGATGCTAATAAGCGAAGACATCCTTTTCCAGAAAAAAATCTGTGTTGCCCTATTTGAGAAGATAAAACTCAGCTATTGGGCATTATACGGTGTAACTTGCCTGTGTACCATAAATGTTAATGGAGATGAGTAATAAATATATTACAAATATTAAAGAGGCCGCCTTTTAATGACTCTTTTTCTGGCTCTGGAGGTTAGCCAGATTCAGTGTGTGCACCCGGTAGATGATCATTTTCACTGCTGAGTTGCTGCAGCGAATGATGGAGCAAATGATGTAGGCTAACAGCTGCAGAAGAGAGAATCATGGCAGACATTGGCCTCCAGGGACCCAGTTGGAATCCTGGCAGCCCCCACACCTTCCATCACACTGCCCTCACTCTGGAAAGCCTTCCGTGCATCACCACACATGCTCTCATTGGCCCTGATACCAGAATGGGTGACTGAAGCAGCTTTGACCATGCTCACTCACACTTGACAATCTCTGGAGAGCTTGCTTTGCCAACACCCGGATCCACTGAGGTGGCAGGGCAGCTGCCAAAGACAGCACTGGCTACCTTAATGCCTTCCCTTCACCTCAACACAGAGGGGGAGGCAAGCACACACTAAAGCCATACAAAATGGGGCTGTCCAGGTCTAGACTCTCACATGGGCTGTGCAATCAGACAGTCCTGCCTGGAGTTGGATTAGGCAAATACATAGATTGTGGGGCATCTTAGATAGCATCTTGGATAGCACTGTCTATGGTGTCTGCCACTGATCTAGAGCCACTGCCTGTGGCCACAGCAATTGAGCATCCTGGCAGAGAGATGGGAGGGAAAGGGAGGGACTGACCCCCACACCCAGCCACTGTGAGCATTACAACTGGAAGGTGATGGGATGACATCCCCCTCATGAACCTACCACTCTCCAGTTGGCTTATCAGTGAGGAATATGCCCAGCCATCAATCTTCCTCTCCCCATCAAGTTCACATCTTCTCCCTGCTCCAGAACCAATCAATTGGTCCTCCATGTTAATGAAACTGCTCTGGAATGTTGGCTATGCATTCCTGACTAACTTTTGGTCTTGTGTGGAGAATCGGCGAAGTGAGAGAAAGCAGCTCATCACAGGATAAATTTGTGCAAAGCTTTGGTCTTAGAAATCGATGGCAGAGAGCTGAAGTCAAAACATAGGTTTATTTAGGGTAATAGGGTACAGAAAGGAAACAGTTATTAAAAAGCAGCACAGCATTAACTAATAAAACTGATAAGGCTAGACTTAATAATACTAAATGGAAGCTCACAAAGAGGGGTTTTAGCTTGAGATCCAAATTACAATCTACTCAAGGCTGGCCAGAGAAATTGGTCTTTACAGAAAGCTTTAGACTTAATAATACTAAATTGAAGCTCACAAAGACGGGTTTTAGCTTGAGATCCAAATTACAATCTACTCAAGGCTGGCCAGAGAAATGGGTCTTTACAGAAAGCTTCAGACTTTAGACTTTAAAGAGAGCAAGGAGGGAACAGAATGAGTTTGGAGCAAAGGTTTGTTAGTGTGCCTGGATCCTCTCTGATGGTGTGTCAGGCATTTGTTGCTCATCCAGTGCTGAGGGATGTCACTCTTTCCAGGTATAAGCAGGGAAACGGGGTGCAAGAGTGGGGCACTCATGAGTCGGAAGCCAGAAAAAGTCTAAAGTCTAGACTGATTTCAAACTGGCTTCCGGGCTGGCTATGGGGTGGAGACTGCCTTGGTCGGCCTGATGGATGATCTCCAATTGGGAATTGACATAGGAAGTGTGACTCTGTTGGTCCTTTTGGACCTCTCGGCGGCTTTCGATACTATCAACCATAGTATCCTTCTGGAGCGTTTGAGGGGGTTGGGAGTGAGAGGCACTGCTCTGCAGTGATTCCGCTCCTACCTCTCAGGCAAATTCCAGATGGTGTCCCTTGGAGACTGTTGTTCTTCAAAATCTTAACTTTTGTATGGTGTCCCTCAGGGCTCCGTATTGTCTCCAATGTTGTTTAACATCTACATGAAACCGCTGGGAGAGATCATCAGGAGATTTGGTGCAGGGTGCTATCAGTATGCGGATGACACCCAGATCTATTTCTCCATGTCAGCATCATCGGGAGAGGGCATAACCTCCCTAAATGCCTGTCTGGAGTTTGCAATGCGCTGGATGAAGGATAACAAACTGAGACTGAATCCAGATAAGGTGGAGGTACTCATTGTGTGGGGTCAAAACTCGGGAGATGATTTTGATCTGCCTGTTCTGGATGGGGTCACACTTCCCCAGAAGGAACAGGTATGCAGTCTGGGGGTGCTTCTGGATCCAAGTCTCTCCCTGGTGTCCCAGGTAGAGGCGGTGGCCAGAGGTGCCTTCTATCAACTTCGGCTGATACGCCAGCTGCATCCGTTTCTTGAGATAGATGACTTTAAAACAGTGGTACATCTGCTGGTAACCTCCAGACTGGATTACTGTAATGCGCTCTATGTGGGGCTGCCCTTGTATGTAAACTACAGTTGGTTCAGAATATGGCAGCCAGGCTGGTCTCTGGGTCATCTAGGACAGGGATCCTCAACGTTGGGCCCCCAGATGTTCTTGGACTTCAACTCCCATAATCTCTATCCAAAGGCCACTGGGCCTGGGGATTATGGGAGTTGAAGTCCAAGAACCTCTGGAGGCCCAACGTTGAGGATCCCTGATCTAAGAGAGACCATATTATTCCTATATTGAAGGAGTTACACTGGCTGCCAATATGTTTCCGAGCAAAATACAAATACAAATACAAAATACAGTGTTGGTTATAACCTATACAGCCCTGAACAGCTTGGGCCCTAGGTATTTAAGACAATGTCTTCTTCATTATGAACCCCACCGCCCACTGAGATCATCAGGAGAGGCCCGTCTGCATTTGCCACTGGCTCATCTGGTGGCTACTCAGGGACGGGCCTTCTCCGTTGTTGCCCTGAGGCTTTGGAATGTGCACCCTAGTGAAATAAGAGCCTCCCCATCTCTGACAATTTTAAAAAAGTCTTTAAAGATGCATCTGTTCACCCAGGCTTTTAACTGATACTGTTTTGATTGTTTTTAATGTTGTTTTAGAATATTGTTTTTAAAAATTTTAAATTGTTGTGCTTTAAATTACTTGTTTTTGTTTTTTACTAATGTTTTAATGTTGTTTTTATCTTGTTGTAAACTGCCAGAGACGTAAGTTTTGGGCGGTATAAAAATATGTTAAATAAATAAATAAATAAATAAATTCTAATCTGAACCCAGGAGACCAGTTCCCTGATGCAGCCAAGCATGCCACACAGATTGGGTCTGGAGACAGGGACAACCTGGAGGTTGAAAGTGGGATTGGCATGAGGGCCAAAGCATAGCCAAATGGAATAGCTGGTAGTCTGACACACGTACACTCAGTGGGTGAATCCAGAGAAGAGACACACTGCTTGATGGTGTCTGTGTTACAAAGAGGCAGACATATGCCTTGGGGCCAAATGCTGACCACACCTAATTGGTGATGAGGGCAACATCTGTGGTGGTGAAAAAAATACATTTTATCCTGTTCAGTTCAAAATGGGTGTGCTAGAGCACAATTAAGTGAAAAGGTTTAGACAAGCTGTATGTAAAAGCCTCAAATAGGCAGACTTGGAGCTTATCCTGTGTCAGGAAGACCTTCTGGGCAGAAGATAATATATTTCTTTAATATAATGAGCACGTTTCCCATGCTTCATGCCAACCATTAACACATATGTTAGAGGAATAAGCCTGTTTTTCCTGTGAAGGTGATTAGCTTAGAAGGCTAATCCTTTGTTCCAACATTGGTATGAGTTTGGGCTACTCCTTTGAGTGAAATAGCTTCTCCTCAACTCGGGTCTACTCAGGGACCTTCTCTGTGCATGAACAGATGGAGAGCACAAGGAATAGCCCTCTTACCGCTTGGCCTAGAATTACCTTCCTATGCTGAATAACCTTCCTATGCTAAATAAGTGACTTATTTTGGGGAGTTAGCCCATATAGGCAAATGGCGAGCCCACAATCCCATGAGTCAAAATGGAAACTACAAGCCTGTAGTTCCAAATCACACATAGCGGTGCTGCTGGGAGCCCACAAACATGCTGTTCTCTTACCATCCAATGGATTTGCACCATCCTCAGTGCCTTGCATGGGGAGTACAATTTTTGGAGGGGGCTTTGGCCCACAAATTCTATGGGTCAAAGATAGAACCTCAAAAAGGAAGCACCTTCTGACCAAAGGCACCTTTGGGGAAAGGGCATCCAGGGGGCACTTGTGCAACCCTTCCTGTTTCCATCTCTTCGTATTCACATCTCACAAACACTCACCCACATTCTTGTCCCACAAGTGGGTGAGCTGCATCTCATGGCACTGGTCCCACAGGCAGTGGACATGGCCACTTACATGAGCAACCAGGTCACTCTGCCTGCAACTTTCAGTGTGTGGCTACTGTCTCTCCATTGCTGGCTATGGCATGCTGTGCTCTAGCGTGAAGGGGCAGAAGTGTGAGTGTGGGTGCAGGTGTGGGTGGGGTGTGGCAGGATGGATGACATGTTGTGTTGCCAGGCAGAGTGCAGCTGAAGGTGTTCTGGCCATGTGGCTATGGAGTGTGGGAGGGATGCTAGAGTACTAGTCTGTGGCATTTGCTGGATCTGGAGGATGAATACTCAGATGAGGGTGTGGTGCATGCAGCTAACCAGGATCATAGAGAGGCACAGGTTCTCATGATCACTGAACCCTGGTTAAGATATCTGGGGGTGGGGAATTAATAGCCCAGTTCTGATCCCAGATCAAATATCCTGGTTAACTTAGCCAGAATTCCCACTGCACATGGGTTCACATAATCATACCAATGTTTGTCAATCCCATTTAATCAGGATTTACATGGTCTTGAGAACATGGCCAGAATGATCATATTCCCAGATTATTATCTGGGAAACGCTAACATTTTCATGTTAATATATGCTACAGTGATTGACATCCAGTCTACGACTGCATTGGTGCTGCAGTGTTTTCTCCCCCCCCCCATTTTCTGCAGCCCCCTTCCCAACGTAGTTGCCCACACCTCCTAATAATATGTTTCTGATGGTCTTCCAGCCTTGGGAGGCACAGGTGGACGCAGAGGAAAGGAGGGATAACTGAAAATTATGCCTCCTTTCATGTGGGGGGGAAATGCTGTCTGTTTTAATCATATCATAATATCAGTGCCATTTGTAAGGTTTTAAGTTCCTTTTGCAGTTACCAGATAGAAAGTTGATCTGACCTGTCAAGTGTCAAATGAACAGTGGACGAAGGAGGAGGAGGAGGAGCAGGAGGAGGAGGAGGAGGAGGAGGAGACGACGACGACGACGTCAGATTTGTGTTCACTGATATGTGAAATACAGTATGACAATTTCAGTAATGAAAGCTTTTTTAAAAACCATGACCATTCTGTGATAAAAAAAAAACCCAAGGAGTTCCTGAGATGTTGGAAAGAAAGTGTCCTCCTTGGAGGAAGCAATTAACATTCTTGAGTCCAGCTTCTCAAGAATGATCCTAACATACATGGATAGCACAAACAATGTTATCAGCATTTTACAGTGTTTTACACAATTCTACATAAGTGGGGTGTCTCTGACAGTCTAGCGGCTCTAAGCAGGATCAAGTAACAACAATTGTGCTACATAGAGAAATGATGCATACCTCGTTGGTGTTTCCTCTCATTGTTACATTTGTGGGAAACATTCTTTGGAGAGAAAGTGTGACCAAGCACAATTGCCACTAAAGTAGCTGCAAAACCTAAACAAAACAAAACAAAAAACCCTCTCTGTTGTTAGTCTCAAAGGCCAAAATTATATTGGGATATTAATGCAAATATTAAAAAATAGACTTGATAGTGCTGCTGTTTCAAAAGCATATTGATTGTTACAAATGATACAGAGTGAGAGAGTGAAAAGACAGCGATGTTACAGATAAAGCAGACACTAGAAAGTAATGGTGAAGTTAGTAACATTGTTTGCATAATTATATATGCAGCAACAGAAGAAAGGCCACCTAATGGCGCCACAGGGAAATGACTTGACTAGAAAGCCAGAGGTTGCCGGTTCAAATCCCTGCTGGTATGTTTCCCAGACTATGGGAAACATCTATATCGGGCAGCAGTGATATAGTAAAGATGCTGAAAGGCATCATCTCATGCTGCATGGGAGATGGCAATAGTAAACTCCTCCTGTATTCTATCAAAGACAACCACAGGGCTTTGTGGTCGCCAGGAGTCGACACCAACTCAACGGCACACTTTACTTTAGAAGAAGAAAAGATTATCTCCCAGGGACAAATACTATCAATGGATGTGCTGAATTAAGTATAGGCTTGGGAGACAAAAGATACTAATTGAAGCTCAAACACTGTCTGGTAGACCTAAGCAAACTCGGATTCAAAAATTCACATTTATATGAAATTGCACAAAATTGGTAAAAATTGGTAAAATCCAAATCTGATTTTTTAAAAAACTGGATTGGCAAAGATAGAATTAATTCTGAAATATCAAAAGTAGTTTTGAAAATACTTCGGAGTTTGCAAAATGGCGACCTTCAAAAATAGGATTTCCCCCCATAGAGGTGAATGAGGAAATCTTGAAAAAAACAACCCACTAAAAATAACTGGCTGGTTCTAGAGCCTTGAAACATGCCACACGTGTGGAGAAGGAGGTCTGTTGTGGATTTAGAAAGAATTGGTTAATTTTAGAAATTTTAGAATTTTGGTAAAAATGGCTCTAAATTGTGAAATCTGGCTTGTTTCAGGCCAGAACTTTATTTTATTTGTTTATTATTTAACATATTTGTATACCACCCAGTAATGAAGTCTCTAGGCAGTTTACAAAAAAGTTCTGGATCTGAAGCCCCTCCATCATTCCATCTCCATGTGGAGGAATCTGCACTTTGGCTTGATGAAAAGGGGTAACACATGCCCCTTCTGCTCTCCCTTTTATATCTCCTGAATGGATGGGCATACCATCATGAAATCTGGCACTCATAAAGGGACATGCTGCTACCCTTTTTCATAAAGGCAAAAGGCGGATTCCTCCACATGCTGGTGGAATGATGATACACCCATCATTCACCCAAAATGGCCTTTCTTCCTGCAAGCTTTCACATGAGTTGCATTTATGGGCTTACTCACCATGTTGTTTCTCCATTCCATGTCATTCCCCCTTTGAAGCAACTATGTTTTAAATAAAAAGTGCTGTCTTTAAAAAGGATTAAAAAATTTAAAAACAAGCAAAAGCTTGTAGCTGTTGGATAATGTGCACCATCTAGTTTAGCACTTATTTCTGAGGAAAAGGGAGTATCTGGGTAGGGATAGAGCCTACATATCTGGGTAGGGATAGAGCCTGAGTTGCTTCTAAAGGAGGCAAAAAAATAAAATAAAAAGACTTTAAAAACTACATTATAGGGCAAACTGATGTATCAGGTGTTTGGATCATTCAGTCTAAACCATGAAATGTTTGCTTATGTTCTCATTTTCTTAACTGAATCACAATAGGTTGATAGTTAATAGTGGTCAACAATCCTGACAATTGCTGCGCTTGAGTAAGGATGTTGTGCTTGTGCAAGGCTGTTGCACTAGCTAGTTCTGCAAAACTAGAGCTTGTTTTCCAGACTAGTCTTGTGGAAGCACAAACATATTTGTACTTGTGCAACAAGGTGCACAACCTATGGCATGCTTCATATATATTTTCAGAGAGCTTTTGCACCACTAAAAAGCAGTTCTGAAAATCTCAGTGATTCAGCACAGCGACACAATCTTCTTGCACTAGTGCAATGTTGTTTGTTGTACAAGCACAGCGTTAGTCAGTGTCTTAGCCAGTATCCACAAAATTCAGCCTGATTATATCCCATGCTTGGCCTACTGACCTGCTTCTTACCTTCTTGAAATAACAGTGCATCAGTTGCCAGTTTCAGTAGGATTTGTCTGGATGATATATAAATGTGAATTCCTGTGTTTTCCCTAACCAATTCCTGAGCTATTGAGTCTCCATATAGTTGTTATTCTCTTCAAGGTCTGTGAAGTCCAAAGATGATAACACTTATTATTTATCTCAACAATTTGCCAAGAAAGAGTTACTTGTGCCATTCCTATTGTCAACAAAGATACTGCTCTTGATAACAGAATAATACTGTGCTGCTCACAACAGCTGACCTCATTATCTTTGCACAAAAACAGATTTTTAGAAAGTGAAATGTTTATTCCTGTGAGGGTTCCAGGCTCTAGTAATATCTCTTGTGGAAAAGAAGCATTCTTTTACTCATACACAGCATAAAAGCAGGATCATAAGAATGCCAAATAATATACTAGTGATTACCCACCAGTGATCGTAATAATCTCCAGTTGCATATAGAAATCCATTCCATTCATAAAGAAACACTGAGTGCCCACAGTCATTGATCTGCGGTCATAGATTAACACAAAAATGTGCCAGAGACACTGGGCACAATGCTGCACATGAGATTTGTGCCTAAAATTCACTGGGACTTAATGTTGTCCCATTCCATCATTTGCAGTGGATCCTAGTAGACAAGCCTTTTACTCTGAACCCAATCTTCTGTACTGGTCATGGTATGGGTAAAATCCAGAAATCAATAAAATACTTAATGCCTCTGTTTTGATGAAATCCTAGACATTCCAATTCAAAACATTTAAAACACTATCAAACATTGTTCATTATAATTGCCATCTGATAGGAAACTAAGTGGGATTATAGCCCACTTAATCAATGAATATATCAGGTGACTATGCAGCTCCCACAATGGCATTGTGAAAACCAGCAAAGGTGCAAAGTTTCCACTGCTTCCAGGCTACTTATAAAAGAACCAGCCTCATAAAGGATGGTTTCTCATATTTGTGTAGGCAGGCAATCAATAACTTACTGCAAGGCTTTGTTTTGTAGTTGGACCTCTGACAAGGTGGCTTATTATGTACAGCTTGGAAAAACTTCAGATTGTGTAAAAATTGGATGGTTCTCTAATATATGTTTCCCAAATTTTGCGATGAGATAACAGTCTAATAAAATGTCCATTTGTCTGTATCACTAAACTACCATCCAACACAACATGATTGACAGTGCAAGTCAGGAGTGACGACTCTGTGGAAGAGGCAAGTTAGTGGCCTTGTTCACACAAACATTCAAATCTAGGTTTAATGTGAGTTACCAACACTGAAGTGATTGTGTGAACGCATGCCAAGGTGGGACTATTGGGTCATAAATGATATATTGTATTGTAGATTTAACTGGTCAAACACTGTAATAAAGTATTGATTGGATCATAAATTGTGTTAACAAGGCCAGTATGTAGCAGCAAGAAAGGTGAAAAGCACTGTTGCAATTTGTGCAGCAAAGTTTAATTTGCAGAACTTTAGATTATATGCTTTGAATATTTTGGTGTTTAGATAATATCGTTTGAATAAAGCACAATTTGCTTTATGTTTTGCACTGTGTCACATGTGCCTTGTGTGTGTGTGTGTGTGTGTATATTTACATTTTATATCCCACTCTTCCTCCAAGGAGCCCAGAGTGGTGTACTACATACTTAAGTTTCTCCTCACAACAACCCTGTGAAGTAGGTTAGGCTGAGAGAGAAGTGACTGGCCCAGAGTCACCCAGCAAGTATCATGGCTGAATGGGGATTTGAACCCGGGTCTCCCCGGTCCTAGTCCAGTACTCTAACCACTACAACACGCTAGATTTACACCCCTGTGGCTAGCTCTACAGAAGTTTAAAAAAACCCACTTGGCCTATTCACATATTGAAGCTCTTCTCATGATCATGTGAGAAGGCTACCCTCTTTTGCGGGGAGGAAGCCCAGAAGCACTTACCTCCCTCCCCGCAGATGATCACAGCCAGGGCTCTGGGCAGGCGGATTGGCAGCACAGATGTGCAACAGCTCTCTTGCTGTCTGCCCATGCCTCGCCCGGCAGCTCCAGGGGTCGGGTGAAAGGAAGCATCACCATGCTGTGCCCCCCTCCGAGCCCCAGTAATGCTCTGTGCAAGTGTGCGGTGCATTTCTGGGATCCCCCTCCCTGAGTGTATCCTCTGCGCCATGGCAGACACACGATCCGATAACCCATCTGGGGGGCATGTTCATTCCTAAATCCCAGGTTAAGCAGCAGGCTCCATAAGTGGGCTCCCTTAGCCTGGGTTCTGCTGCTCGTGAGAATAGCTTATGTTGCACCTGTGTACACTGTAGGCTTGAGGCCTCTAAATGTTATAACAAAATAGCCAGTACATGCCAACAAATGCAAAAGTGGTCCAGAAGTCCTGTCCTAGCTTGTCACTCACCCCCCTTCACTGAGCTGCTCATGGATACCATGGTGTTCATCTGAAGAAGTGAACACGATGTCTGTGATGGGGAGAGTTTCTGTGCTCAAGAAGCTTGCATGGCCGAGCCTCCTAATCACTGAAATTCCCCCCGTCATGGATACAGCATTTATCTCTTCAGATGAACACTGCAGTATAGATGAGCAGCACAGTGGTGAGTGACAAGTCAGGGTGGGACTTCCAACCTACGTTCATACCTGTGTGTACTGGCTCTTTTGTTATAATGTCTGGAGAGGGCTTCATTGTACATGTGTTCAACATAACAAGGCTATTCTCACAAGCAGCCTATCCCAAGTTAGGGCAGTCGCCTTCCTCACCACTAGCCCTCCCTCCATGCCTCCTGGTCATCTACATAGCTTCAATGTCTGAATAGGGCTACTGTTGAGGTATACAGTGTGTGTGTGTGTGTGTGTGTGTGTGTGTGTGTGTGTCCTCCACTCTTGTTCCATGACTCCTCACCAAGGAACACCATTGTATGATGCTGTAAAGACATCTAAAATGACTGTTTTGCTTTGTCCAGTATTACAAACCTATCTGCTACAACATTCCAGTTTTGTTAGACCCATGCTAGTTTAATGTGCAGATGCCATAGTTGTTATAGGCCATCCTGACCACCTGCTGATGTGAGGACTTGAAGATCAGTTACTGAGGGCATCTGCATACTTTGAATGAGTACACAGGTATTTCTAAAATAATGATGGATGCTGTAACCTTAAATTATCATATCTGGTCCAACTGCCTGGTTCAACTGGGACTCCAAGTCACATGTAGATGAGTGTTTAAGGACACACATCTGTTATCCATACTTTACACATTTGCTGTGGTAACATCAGACTAACTATTGCCACTTAAAGTAAGAACTGCCCTTAGCAACACAGATAATCAGGAAAATTTTCTCCTTATTGTAAACTATCAGTATTTATTTTTTTGCTAATTCTGAACAGAAGCAATACAATATTTTAAATTACTGTAATGAATAAATCATATGTCTGGCTTTCCAATTTTTATTGCAAAAGTTGAAAAAACCCAAGCATGTTTTATGTCTCCAAGGTTCTTAAAATTTTGTTCTCTACTTCTTCTTTGAAAAGCTCTCTTTATATTTATTTCTTCCTTTAAAAGAGTAAATTCTTAAAAAACACAGACACCCTAATATGAATTCTATTAGGAGAGAGAGAGAGAGAGAGAGAGAGAGAGAGAAGCAGCTAATGCATTTTAAAGGCTACTTAAATCACTGTTGGTTGATCCTTCCCTTGAAATTTGCTGAGCCTGCCTCTAAATGTTAATTGTGACCTGGATTATTATTTGCACCTTCTAAACCTTTGATACTGTTCATGAGTTGTTTTTATGAAACCTGGTGTAAGTACTATAGCATATTTACCTAAGTACTACAAAACCCTGATTTGGCATATTGCTAGTACATACTTTTATACCTCAGGCATTAGAAAAAGGCATTAGACACAGTGACTAGTATATGTCAGCTGGAGAGGAAAGCTTTTTTGCTAACTGCAAACCAGTCAACCTCAAAATTCATTAAATTGGTATGAGTTCCAGCACTTATGACTTAAAAAGTTCCATCTCTCTCTCATTCATATATATATATATATATATATATATATATATATATATATATATATATATATATATGCCACCATATTCCATTTCATCTTTTCCAGGGGCATAGCTATGCAGGGAGGTGGGATGTCCCTGGGCCCATAAGAGAGGAAGGGGTTAGTGGCTGGGAAGGGATGAAACTGCTTCCACGAATCATTGGCAAGCTGCAGAGTGTGTTATATTATTTGCAAAGGGCATGCCAAGACTGTTTTGTTGTTCACCGTGTCCATATAATTATTCAGCAGCAAAGAATAACTCTGGGGGGAGCAGAATAATAACTTGGGGGGAGGGGGAGAGAAGAAGACAGGGGGGTCAGGGGCCCATCTTCACTTCTTGTGCCAGGGCCGACTTCGATCTTGCTACCCCCTTGAAAGTACAGTTTGCGCAAAGAAGAAATTTTCACTCTGATTAGAAGCCCACAATGACTTGCCCATATCCTTCCACAATACACTTCTCATCCATTATATTCTTGAGAAGACTTGAAGAACTCTGGCTTTCAATAGGTTTCTGTATTGTGGTAAATCTGTACTAAACAACAGGGATTTTTTTTTTTAAACAAGCCAAACTGACAAATTGAAGTTAGGGGCTCCCATACTGAACAGCAAAGCACTGATCCAACAGAGAGGCACACTCACTGCTTCCGATCATCCTGCAGTCTGCCCACACTGCTTCGGATGGTGGGGCTGCTTTGCAACCACTAAGGAATGCATCATCACACTTCTTAGGCTACTCATTCCCCTGATGACACACTTCTTTGTAGCCACGGAGCAGCATCGCTGTCAGAAGCAGTTCCAGCAGTGCCAGAAATGGTGGGTACGTCCAGGGGCAGAGCCACCATTGGGCAAACAGGTTCAAAGAGCCCGGGCTGCCGCCAATCAGGGGCCAGACATGCCCCCCAACGTCTGACATCAGACGCGAGGGGTGCTGGTTTAGCTCTCAAGTGGGGCCGCGAGGCTCTGCTTGGGAGTTAAATGGCTGGTACTGCGTTCTCGGTGCGGCCAGGAGCGGCTCTTCCTGTGGCTCCATTCAGGAGTTGGACAGCCAACGCTGCATTCACAGAGCGGCCAGAAGTGGCTCCCCCCTGCCTTTAAGGCAAAAAAGAGTTGCTCCTGGCCGCACTGCAAATGCAGCACCAGCCTGGCCCTAACTCCCAAACAGAACCATGTGGCTCTGTTCGGGAGCCAGACCACCCCCCCCCCACATCTGACATCTGAGTGTGGCTAGCCCCCGCATCTGACACCAGACGCAGGGAGCGGAGTGAGTGGGGTGAGCAGGACCGCCGCTGCAGCTGGACATGGGCTTCTGGTGGTCTGGCTCCGCCACTGGGTACGTCTCTCTCGGACAGGTGACGCGCTCTGCAGTCTGTGGGCTACCGTGCGCAGACATGACAGTGTCAAAACTGGACAATCGAACCATGATCAGAAGGGTTAGCATACTTCTTCAGTCACAAGGTGCTCGGGAATCATCACCAAGCACTAGGACAAAGTAATGTACTAGATGATGAATGCTACGGGGAAGGGGCCCTATCTCTGTGGCTACACATGCAAAGAGTACCAAATTTAACCCCTCTGCCTGAGACACAGGCGAGGCATTGCTAGTGAGAGTAGAAAATACTGGGCTAGATGTCCTAGTGCTCTGAGTCCATACAAAGCAGTTGTCTGCTGAAAGTAATAGTTTTCAGGTATTACAGCACATCCACATAATCTGAGTTTCCCCCCTCCATTATAAAAAGCAACCGGCCCTATTCGTCCCCAGCACAGCATCCCTCCAGTGGCCGTTGCTGGTGTCTATCTTATGTGTAAGCCCTTTGCAGACAGGGAGCCATTTTATTTATTTATTTATTTGTATGTTTGTTTATTTATATGTAAACTGCTTTGGGAAATTTGGTTGAAAAGCAGTATATAAATATTTGTGGTATTCGCATTCATATCGGAGTGGCATAGTGTAAGAAGACTGAGTTATGCCTCATGAAGATCCCACTTCACATCTCACCTCTGACATAAACCCAATAGGCCGGTTCCCGCCGGGAAGCCACTCCCTCTTAGCCTCAATTCCCAGCTGTAAAATGGTGATAACAATGCTCACTTTACAGGGTTGTTACAAGGAATTCAACACACTAATACATGTTCAGTGCTCTGACCTGCACTCAAAGGACCTATACAAATGTTAATTTTGATTCCTCTAGTCAATAATAGTGCAACCAGCTACAGTAAGTCCCATGGGCTGCTCAGTTGCTTAAAAAGTCTCCTGTCTGCACCTCAACCCAAAACAGTAAGCAGTAAGACCTATGCAAGAATAAGTCATACACTGAGCAAGGCATAACTGCTGAGGATTACAGTGCAGTATCCTCTGAACTGTTGGGGAATTTCATCCTACTAACTTCAGTGGCCGGCACCCTAATACTGTGCATACAAAAGGCCATGGTGCTAGCTAGTTGCACTAAGTCTGGAGCTAGCATCCCAGAAGAGTGGTGCGCCAGCAGAAACATGACTGCACTTGCACAAAGTGCACAATCTGTGGTACACCTCATATGTTTTGCTGGGAACTTTTGCACAAGACTGCGAGAACACAATTTTGAGCATTCCTGTGATTTAGTGCAGCAATATGACCTTCTTGCACAAACACAACGGTGTCGATGGCACAAACACAGTGAGGTCATTCACAAAATCAAAAACTCAGTTCTACCCGGGTTTGGGAGTTGTGTGTGCTCCCAATTTTTGGTTGTGTGGAAGCAAGGTAAGAGGAAAACCTGGGTAGAAGTGATTGTGTGGAAGCAAGGTAGGCAGAAAAACGACCCAGGTTTTCCTCCTACCTTGCTTCATCACAATGAGGCTGTTCTCATGTGCAGCAAAACAAGGCTAATGAATCCAAGTCCAGTCTTGCCCACACGTAAGAACTGTCAGGATCGCGCCTGATCCTAGTGGTGCCTCGGCGGCAAACCCACCTAGGCAGCCACCCTCTTAAACAAGGTTAAAGGAGCAAGTGCACCCTTAGGCCCATTTTTCTAATAATGTGGCAATGTCACCTGTGACACTGATAATATGGCAGTGTCACCTGTGGCCACCCATCTCTGAGGGAATCCCCATAATGCACCGCACACTTGCACGGTGCATTATGGGAGTTCATCCCCTGCCCCTTCAAGCTCTTTCTCACGGATTGTGAGAAAGGGCTCAATCCCTTCTACCCAGGTTTGTCTCTTACCTTTCTTCCACACAACCAAAAATTTGGGAGGACACACAGCTGCCAAACACAGGTAGAACATAGTTTTTGATTGTGTGAATGACCTCAGTATGAGAAGAATTACTTCTGTGGCTCAGATCAAGTTCTCTCTGCCCAAATAAAAGCTGCTGTTGTTTTAAGTGCAGAGCATGTGTGACTTACAGATTCAGGCTGGCTGCTGAGAACTTGGCAGCATGTCAACCAGGCATTCTCCTTCCAAGAGTTCTCAACTTCTATATTCATGCCCTCTCAGCTACGTATTCTCCAGCATCTACCCTAGAAAATTAAGGGGAAAGCCTTTGCTCTCACTAGAGTATTTTAGATATTTAGCAGATAATTTAATTCTGTGAGAAAGCCATTCCCTGCTGCAGAACAGAGGCCAGAACCTCATTGTCCACAGACAAGCTCCACTTACATTCCTGGCTCTTCAGATTTACTACTAACACACTGGCAGGCAGCAGTAGTGGAGATGATGTAGTCTTGGAAATGATATTGGCTGTCGGACAATAACTATGTATTGCTGGGCAATTATGACCAGCCAGTCCAGATTTTTTAGAGGCAATGACCCTCCCTCCCTTCTGTTGGAAGTTCTCATTCCATTTTTGTGTTCCTTACCATTTCATCTCTGCCCCTTGGATGATTTTATATATTCAAGAAATCAGTGCATGTTTTTGAGAAGAATGCCCAACGCTCTGTGTCTAACTCCTCTTGTTTATATAATAATGCGTCCTGGCAAAGATGATTTCCAAATGAAATGTCTCCTTTTCCTGCCAATGTAAAATAGAGATTAGGATTAAGAAAAAGATTTGCAACAAACAAAAATCACAAAAGCAAGTGGTGAGGTGGTAATGTGAATGGACAAAAGACAATGCTAAGATCTCTTTTTTCTTTTTCTTTTAAATTGATTTTTCAACAAGTAAAAAAAATTAACGCTGAACTAGAAAATACATAAGAGGCATAAGTGGCAATAAGCTAAAATTCCTTTTAAGTGGCAAGTATCTACCCAGTTCCCTTGGAGAGCTGAAGTGAACAAGCCATGCAAAACTGGAAGGCATTGGTCAATAGCCAGTTTCTGGAAGGCTTAAAAACCTGCTCCCCACATTAAGTGGATGTGTGCATCATAAGTCTTGCACATATAAAGAGATGGATTGGGCTGATTGGCAGCAATCAGAAAGAGCTAATTATATGTGTGCACTCACTTTGGGATTTCTCAGAGCTTTCAGTTCAAATGTTCCCAATGCCAAATTGCAAACAGCTTGTTTTGTTTCCCACCCTGTACAATAAACAGTTTAGCAGATCGGCCCTGGGAAGTACTGTACTGCACTAGAAATTAAATCAAAAGCCCAGGCCAAGTAATCTGATGCACGTGGACTTGAGGATCTCATTCCTGGGGACCATGCATTAGGCAAATGTGTATCCCCCTACCTCAATTTCTTTCTGTAAAACAATAACAATCAGGGAATACCTGTGTTGTATTCAGGCACAGTGAATAACTTAAGTACAGTTCAGCCTGCAGACTTAATCCTTCCTAGTTTCCCATAGACTATGTAAAAACTCTGCTGTAGACCAGTATTTGAAGCTTTGCCAGGAAGCTGTATATAACCCTGTTTAATGAACCTTTTAAGTTACTAACACCTGTGTGGAACCAGAATGAGTAATCAAGGTTCAGCAGACAACACAGTAACAATGGCCTACTTCATAGAATTATTTTGAGAATGAAAGGGCAATAAAGATTGTAAAAGGCACTGGCTGATATCCTGACTAAGAAAGCACCACTGCAGCAAGAGAATCAGAATACCAGCACTTCTGGGCCATTTTTAAAATTTTTTTTTATTACTTCCCTTTCCCCAGAATTCTCTCTGTGTCACTCAAAAGTATGTCCCTGGGGGCTACGCAGCCCTCAGGGACACGTTTTCAGCTGTTACAGAGGGCTTCCTGAACGTCATCAAATGGAGGGGAAATCCTCAAAAATCACCTCGTCTCTGGTGCACTGGTGCAGTTAGTCGGAAGTGCTGTTATTCTGATCCTCTTGCTGCACCAGCACTTCCTTAGTCAGGATGGCAACCATTGAATCCTCAGATGGATCTTTGCCTTTGATCCACTAGACAAATTAAAGGAACAGACATTTATTGCATTCCTAGCGAATTCTAGAAATGACTTTACAAGTAGAGCAAAATTTCAGGCAAATTGAAATATTCCAAATGAACTAGTAATTTAGCACAGTCTTGAGCATTTGTATTGCTATAGTGCCCATGGTCCTAATGACCTCAATTGTCTTTGGCACTGCCTGATACAGTAGGTTGTACTTCCTGTCCTAAGCCTGTATTTACTGGTGCAATAAAACTTAACACAGGCCATTAAAAATATGCAGTTAAAATGTTTTTTTAAAACCTCATTTTATTGTAAAAAAATTGTACCTGATTTTCAAGATTACATCTAGTAGATTTTGAGTGGGTGTGTACACTGGTTAAAATCCACCAGAGTTAAACAAATTTTGTTGGGACTAATGAAAAATAATCTAAGCAAGATGCTATAAATACCATAATACTGCATTGCCAAAAAAATAATAATTAGTGTTTAGTAGTGAGACAGCTCAGCCACATACTTGGAGCAGTGGGGGGAGAGGAAAAGACATACCAACCAGATTTTCACTGCCACAAGACATCCCTATCAATAAAAATAAAATGTAACATGTACTCTCACATATATATTTGTATAATACAGGGAGATGTTATTCTCAGTTCTCCATGGAACACAGAAATGAAGAAACAACTCTAAAACCTGCTTTATTTACCTCTGAGGCTTACAAAAGTGATGGTAAAAGTGAGTGATTTAGAACATTAATTGTATTTAAAGCAAATCTAAAGGCTCAAAATGGTCCTGTTTCGAGCTCAAAACAAAATGCAAAACAGACAAAACGTTTTATCAAAACAACATTCAAACTGGCTGTTTCGATGAAGCAGACTAGAAACGTTTCAAATGTTTAAGCCATAGGGAACAATGGGGAAACTCAAAATTGCCCCCCCCTGGGGATCCTATGGGGGTTTGGGGAAACAGGTTAAACATTTGTTTAAAATCGCCCACTTGCCCATTTCTTTTGTGGGTTGGACGGTAGGTAGCACCCATCATACCCTACCACCCAACCCACTTTGGCATCTCTAGGAGATACCCATGGGAAACAATGGGGTATTTATAGTTCTCCATTGTTTCCAATGGCCGGAACAAGCTGCACTCATATAGTGCAAGGCATTTTGCAACCCTGCCTTGAAAAACACTGCAGAAGCACACAGTAAAAGGGAATCTGTCCCTCCCAACACAGAAGACACATTTCAAACACAGTCCAAAAAAGAATCACTGACCGCCACAATGCCTGCACTGCATTAACATCATTAGCACAAGTTGCTCTCTCTCACACAATTATGACACCTTGCGTCCTAGCATTGCAACAGCTGCCACAGCACCACTCTTAGTAGCTAGCATAGCCATAAGCAGAACTAGAGCATCTTCGGCTACATTTTGACTGAGTACACCTTGCAATGCAGATTGCAGAGCAGACCAGAGCAGCAGCGAGTGAAGTACAAGTTAGTCTCAAGGCCAGACATGGAGCATATCACAGCAATCACCAAAAAATATAATATCACAGAGAGAGAGAGAGAGAGAGAGAGAGAGAGAGAGAGAGAGAGAGAGAGAGAGCTGCCATTGTCCATTCCTCATCACAACAATAAGGCTATTCTCACGATGGGAGAAAACCAGGCGAAAGGAGTCCAGCCCGGTTTTCTCCCATTGTGAGAACCACCGGGCTCACAGGTGGTGAGCCCAGTGGATCTCCCCAGGATGCACCATGCATTCGCGTGGGGCATCCTGGGACTTCTGGGGGCTGGGCGGCCCCGATCCCTGCAGCCCCTACCGGCTCCATGATGGAGGCGGTAGTCATGTGGGCAGCCAATCCAGCCACCCAGGGCTCCAGGCATGATCATCTGTGGGGAGAGAGAGCTAAGACCGCTCTCCCTGCAGACCTCATTGAGGTGCTTCACAGTAATCGTGTGAAGCACCCCACTATCTGACAAACAAAATAAGCCACAACTTAAGAAGGAAGGCACCCAGGTTCTGCCTTTGTCAACCTGAGATCCAGCAAAACCAGATAGTTATAGCAGCAACAGCACAACATATTATACTCAGTGCTGAGAAAAGAAAACCACAAAACTAAACCTTCCTTTCTCTTCTCCTGATGTATCCTCTTCAAGCGATGCATAAGGGCTCTCTCTGCCTCCCAGTCCCTTTGAATAAATTTTTAATTTCCCTTCCTTTGGTGTTCTCCTCCCTCTTCCTCCCCGCCCAGCCAATGAGGGCACATTTGTCCACTCGAACACTTGATTTGTATGATAACAAGCCAACCAAGAAGCAAGGAGACTGCAAGCCAATCAGAAGCCAGTGCCAGAAAACCAATCAGCAAGAGGGGAAAGGCCTCCAAAATGGCGCTTGAAACATCAAAATGGGGTTGTTTTGTTCTGAGGTCAAAATAGACCCATTATTAAGAGGGCACTTTGTTTCATGCTTGAAACACTTGAAATGGCTTGTTTTGAGTCGAAACAGCCCATTTCGAATCGAAACGACCAATTTTGAGTTGAAACGTTTTGCACATCCCTAATACACAACACTAATAGCTTGATAAATGAAAACAATAGGAAGATTTTTGTTTCATGGTACTTGAAGGCATGCCTTTGGAAATAAAAGGCTTTCTGTGTTTTGTCTCCATGATTTGTTTTGTTTCTATGACATCAAATAGCAATTTGGAAAATCACTGTTCAGTACCATCAGTGTCTAATTTTATCTTGTTGTCACTTTAATGTAGTAGGGGTGGATGTGTGTATATTTCTTAATTTGTGATGGAGGGTTAAGTTAGACTGTTCCATATGTTGCTCCTAATTTCCCCATACCCAAGATATTTTCAGAACCCATAGCAAGAGACTCTGCGAGAATACCCAGACAGAGTATTTGTCAGGCTTCACGATTAGTAACCCAGTTTCCTTACAACACAGAGTGACTTTGCAAACCCTACCCTTCTGTCCTCCTAACACAACACCATAGAAATAACTAGCACCCTAGAAGACAGGATCAAGATTCAATCTGATCTGGGGAGGTAGAATATTGGGCCAAAATGAGATTCAACAAACACAAATGTAACATCCTCCATTTAGGTGAGAAATGCACAAGTCCTGGACAGGAGAGACTTGGCTGGGCATGTGAAAGTGACTTACGCATCTTAGCAGACAGCAAGTTGAACATGAGCCAGCAGTGTGATGCAGCTGCTAAAAAAGCTAATGCAATTGAAGGCTGCATTAACGTCCAGATCATAATATGTGATTGTTCTAGTCTATTCTGCACTGGTCAGACCTCACTTAGAATGCTGGCTGACATTCCTCACAGTGCTACAACAATGGAAGGAGCCCTGTTGAGAATGCAAAGCACTATGGAGCTAGCTGCTTGACTTCTTTCCCTGCAACTAAGTAGCAGAGGGCAATTTTTAGTTGCTTTCCCCTTCCTCCTTAAAGGACTACTCACTTGTAAGAATGTGTCCCCGCCCTCAAGGACATATTCCTGCAAATGAAAGCTGTTCCTGAGGTCAGCTCAGGACTAGAACCAATGGGTTGAAATCACAAGGAAGGAAATTTAGGCTAGACATTAGGAAGAACTTCTTAACTGTAAGAGCTGTTTGACAGTGGAACAAGAGGTCTCATGAAGTGGTAGGCTCTCTTTCACTGGAGGTTTTCAAACAGAGGCTGGATGGTCAACTGTCAGGGATGATGTAGCAATTTTCTGCATGGGGTAGGTCTAGAAGACTTCCAAGGCGCCTTCCAGCTCTAGCATTCTACGATTCCTTCATTCATATAGCAGAATGGACAAGTCAGCATACATACAGGCTATTCACACAATGGAGGAAAACTGGGCTAAGGGAGGCCAGCCCGGTATTCCTCTGTCGTGAGAACCACCAGGCTCGTGGGTGAGCCCGGTGGTTCAATGGCAGCTAGGCCACCAAAGTAGCCCTCCCCTTAAACAAACGCTCCTCTAACTCCAGTCCTTTTTTATCGGGAGTCACCATGACGCGTGACTGGCGATGAGTCCCCCGACACAGACGCTACAACAAACAGTCTGGGGTCACTTGCTCGTGGCATGCTGGGACTTCTGGGGGCCAGGCAACCCCTGAGCCCTGCTGCCTCAATCAGGTCCATGACAGAGCCAGTTATTGTGTGGGTGGCCGATCCGGCCACCCAGGGCGGGTTCACTGCTCGTGTGCGGAGAGAGTGGGCTTGACCGTTCTCCCCGCCAAACCCCTTCCAGCTCTACACACCAATCATGAGCCTCGCAGGGTAGTCCACATGAAGGAATGTTGAACAAAATGCAAGGTTTCTCTTTTTATGTAGAAGCCATGTCCCACACTTCAGTGTGGAATATGCAGTATTATGAATCCATGCAAATAGTCCACTGCCCTGTTTTACTTAGAAGCCATTTACAGATGTTACAGGAAAGGTATAGAAAACCACAGGAGGGGAGTCAAGCATTCTCTATATAGTTTTCAATTGAGGATCAATGTACATTATCAATGAAGTTGTAAGAGATTGTGTGTGAGTGTGAGTTGGCTCAGATTAAACTGATCCTGTGAGAGCTCCACCAGTCTCAGGTAGTGTTAAGATGTGCAGACTACCTTTGGAAATTTTCCAGTGGTGCACTCAACCATCATCTGGGCATGTGATGAATTCACTCTACTGATGCATTCACTGTTCCATGCATAGGTAGAAAAGCTTAAGGCGAGGGGGGAGGAGAAGCAGAACTAGTTGGCTCATAACTGTAGACATCATGAGCAACACATATCAATTCTGATCCACCTGTAGAGTTGCTTTCATGAATTCCTAAAACAGAAGCCCACAGGTATATTGTGGAAGGGGAAAGGGCAGGATACAGGAGCGTGACTAGGATTCATATGTGAATTTTTAGCATTTCAATTAGGCCTCCAGTTTTAGTGGTGTCTCAGGAAATTTCTCAGGTGATTTACCACACTCCCTGCACCAGAGGTCAGGGAGTGTGGTGAACCACCAGAGCTCTCTTATGAGAAAGTACTAAAACAAGAGGGCTTACTGAAAGTCTTTTGATTCCATCAAAATCCCTCATATGATTCTCTCAGGCAAGAGGGAATGTAAAAATTCATCTCAACAGTTCACTTTAGGTGACTAATACTAGCAATCTAAAGCGTGGTATAGTGGTTAGAGAGCTGGACTAGGGAGACCCGAGTTCAAAACCCCATTCAGCCATAATACTTGCTGGGTGACTCTGGGCCAGTCATTTCTCTCTCAGCCTAACCTACTTCACAGGGTTGTTGTGAGGAGAAACTTAAGTATGTAGTATACCACTCTGGGCTCCTTGGAGGAAGAGCGGGATATAAAATGTAAATAATAATAATAATAATAATAATAATAATAATAATAATAATAATCAGCAAGACCTGGCAATGGCTTAAGAATGGCAACTTGAAGAAAGAAACAACGGGTTTAATACTGGCTGCACAAGAACAGGCACTACGAACAAATGCAATAAGAGCAAAAGTCGAAAAATCAACCACAAACAGCAAGTGCTGCCTTTGTAAAGAAGCAGATGAAACCGTTGAGCACCTAATCAGCTGTTGTAAAAAGATCACACAGACTGACTACAAACAAAGGCATGACAAAGTAGCAAGGATGATACACTGGAACATCTGCAAAAAATACAAGCTACCTGTAGCCAAAAATTGGTGGGACCATAAAATTGAAAAAGTTGAAGAAAATGAAGATGTAAAAATATTATGGGACTTCCGACTACAAACAGACAAACATCTGCCACACAATACACCAGATATAACTGTAGTCAAGAAGAAAGAAAAACAAGTCAAAATAATCGACCTAGCAATACCAGGGGATAGCAGAATAGAAGAAAAAGAAATAGAAAAAATCACAAAATACAAAGATCTACAAATTGAAATTGAAAGGCTGTGGCAGAAAAAGATCAAAATAATCCCAGTGGTAATTGGCGCCCTGGGTACAGTTCCAAAAGACCTTGAAGAGCACCTCAACACCATAGGGGCCACAGAAATCACCATCAGCCAATTACAAAAAGCAGCTTTACTGGGAACAGCCTATATTCTGTGACGATATCTATAACAATTGACAATAAAATTCTGGCATCCCAGGTCCTTGGGAAGAACTCGATGTCTGGATAAAACAAACCAGTCAATAACACCTGTCTGGCTGTGTAAACAAGAAAATAATAATATCACCCCAGGTCCTTGGGAAGGACTCGATGTCTGGATAAAACAAACCAGTCAATAACACCTGTCTGACTGTGTAAACAACAACAACAATAATAATATGGAATTCTTCTAAGATTCCCTAGCTATTTCACCTGAGCAGCATCCTGCAAATTTTGGGGGTAAATTTGTTCAAGATATTTTATTATTTATTTTTCTATGTAAACTGCTTTGAGAACTTCTGTTGAAAAGTTGCATATAAATAGAAGTAGTAGTAGTAGTAGTAGTAGTAGCAGCCATCTCTGACAAATATTTTGTCCATCTTTTTCTGTTTTGCTGTTGAACTTTTCTTAAAATTCACACCACAGCAGGGGGGTTCATATTGATTTTTAATATAAGGTTAAGAAAAGAAAATGGCTCTGCCAGGTTTATCTTTTGGGGCATTAGGTAGGTATCTGACTTTGAAAATATTTGTGGTACTACATCAAGGGAATGAGCAGGCCTTACTAACATTTTATTCCATAACCTTTATTAAACACACATGGCAGGCTCATAAAACCATTCACTTAATGAATTTCTTTTTGGTGGCCTTCTATAGTAGGTTGATCTGTGTCCAAAATGTACATTTACCCATTTTCCCATGGGATGAAGAACTTTAAAATCACTTCTGGTTTAATCTCAGAATGGAGCCATTCCTTTTAGCATTAAAGAGAGGTTCTATATTTTCTCATAGTACTCACACGTTAACCTGCTTTTAAACAGCCAGAAACATGAAAATGTACAAGAATATGCTTTCTTCCACATGTATGAATGCATGTCATTTAGATACAGGGGGTGCTCTTTCCTTAGTCCCTGTGGTTGTCTTACAGAAATCTTTATTTAAATTCTGACTCAAATAATCATTTCTCCCCCCGGCCAATTTAGGGTTATAATATCTACAGTTGACCTTATATTGCAACCTATGAACCATGCTGCTTAATGTGAGTGAAATTACATCATGTAAGAAATGTCCTTTGGTCCATTATCCTGGTCAATGCCATGACAGGGCTCTGAAAGAGTCACAGGGCTGTAAATTATCTGGGGAGGGGTCATAAGAAGAAGCAGTGGTGGAAAGCATCTCCTTAAGGCTAGCACCGAGGTTCCTAATATTCTTAATGCTGTAGCAAGATCACTGTGAAGAATGTTCATTAGGTGTTCCATCTTGGCACCATGTCAAATGCAGAATATTTTATGCAAATTGAAATATCTTGTTCCGAGAAATAATAGATCTGTAGTGATATCATTCCCATGTTAAAGTGGGAAGGTTTTCATTGAAAAGATGGGTTGGCCACAACCAGGACATCTTGTTGAGCCTAGGAGGGATATACCGAGAAGAAATTAATGGCATGGCATTAGCTAATAGCAAGAAACACATATACGAAAGAGAGGTCACAGACCAAAAAAAAAAAAGAGATAAGGCATAATGGATTGCTTTGATTTGCTTAACTAGGCCAAGGAAATTACTGGAGAGTGTGAATGTCAGAGGAACAGAAGCCAGAAAATAGGGTCATGATGGTTCATTGAGGGCATAGGTATATCAGTGCTGTTTGCTGGATTATGAGACCTGCTCTGTTAACATTAGGTTACACTAGGTGAGCAAACAATATAGGCTCGTGCTAGCTGCATACTTGAGCTGTAATAATGAGAAGTAATAGGAGACGTCCTCCAAATGAATGTGAGCAGAGTGGGGAAGGAGAGCTTCCAGAAGTGATAATGCACTTGGTCTTTTGGCATGTAACAACTAAAGACTTAAATCACTTAACTAAGAAATGATAACCTCCCAATAGTTCATTAGGAACACACATACACACCACTAGATGTGCAAAGTCCTAAGTAACTGCACAGAAAATACATTTGCTGAGAGCAGAAGGTATCTTGTCATTGGTTTACCATTTAAATAGAAGTGCTTTCTCAAATTTATATTGCTTGCCAAACAAGTTGTCGATAACAAAGGCAGAATTTCTCATAATCATTTTTATATTTCCAGGGAAGGGCATACTGTGCTTATTGACAACATAGTAAAACGTAGAATGGAATGAGGAGCTGGGATATATATGAAAGATTGGAAGATTTGTATGGCCAGGATTTCCAGGATCTTTTAAAAATAACTACTCTATGGTGCTGTTTGTTCCAATGAAAGGCAAAAACATATTCAGAAGCACTTTGTTTGACCCTGGGGAGTCTGATTGGCAAAGCCAGTTTGCATTAAATGGTGAGTGACTCCATCAGATATGTGAAGCAACACAAGCACTCCTTTCATTTTGCAAAATGCCCTTGAGCACAAGGCACCCAGGAGATTTACAAAAGCCCCCGGACTTTGGAGCAGAAACCTCCAACTCGTTACAGAGAACAGGACTAAGAAAGAATGTGTCATCACATGAACCTGGAATGTCTTCTTTGGAAGAAGAAGAATTTTAATTCTGGAGGAATCATCTCAATGTTGCCCTGCGTGTTTCATTCATCTCTGAAAAGAGAGCCTAAAAATGAACAGAGGGTGATCAGCTTCAATGGGTGAACACAGATTTATTAGGTACAAGATTCCCAGCATTTTTGGAACCAGACGATTTGTGGGGAAGCTACTTGGTGTGAGAATGCTCAAAAAATTGTAGCTTCAAAAAAGTCTGACTATTGCAACTGAGTTCAAGATGTATTAACAGTGTTGTACTTTATAAGCTGGTATACACCCATAAACGTTGCTTGACATCTCAGTTACATGAAAGCATTACAGTTTTGCTGTTGGACCCAAAGGCTACAATAGTCTTATTTCACAACTTTCATTTCTGAGCAGTGGAGCACCTTGCATCTTTTCATTGCTCCTGTGGCAGATTCTTAACCAGTTTGTGGGAGGATGAATTTTATTTGTTAAAATGGTTCTGATTACTCAAAGAGGTTGTTCACACGAGCAGTCCTTCCCAAGCTTGGGCAACCCTACCTGGGTAGGGCTGCTCATGTGAAGTGCCGGGATCAAGGCTGATCTCGGTGCTGGCTCCCCGGGTAGCCTGGGAATTTAACCCATTCATTTGCCTGGGTAAAAGGGTGTGAGTGCACCCTTTCACCCAGGTACGGGGTTGTCATGTGTGTGCTTGGACTGCACACAGCCCAAGCAGATACAGAGCCAGGCACCAAGAGCTCCCGGATCATGGGGGAAACCCTCAATGCACTGTACTCATTGAGTGGTGCATTATGGGATATCTGGAGACCAGGACACACTTTCCTGGTCTTCTGAACACCATGCAGCTCGCAGCAGCACCAGTCATTTGGGTACACAAGCCACATAGCCCTGGACCATGCTAGATCATCTGGTGGGAAGGTAACTGCTCTTCTGCCTTCCCCGCAAAGGTGCTCTTACCCCTGGACTTCTGGGCTGAAGTCAAGGGCCTCCAAAGACCCCCAGTGGCCTCCAAATCCTCTTTAGTCTGTCCTGGGTGATGTGGTTGCCTGGCCAAGCATGATGATGCTTAATTTGCAGGGGAGGGAACTTCCAAAGGTGGGCTTTAGGTGCAGGCTCCAAAATTACCTAGGTGCACCTCTGCTTCCCCCACCCCACCATCCACTCTCCCTGGCCCAGCAAAGGATCATGTGAATGACCATAAGGTTTAATGCATAGAAGCCTTATTAAACAATTGTGATTGGAACAATTACAACAAAATGTATGTATGTATTTGATGGATTTAACTTTGTTAGGGCTAATGAGGTTGTGTGTGTGTGTGTGTGTGTGTCTGTCTGTCTGTCTGTCATATGAGTATAATGCAGATTCTTAACATTCTTCTCTTTCTGTATCCCTGACCCTATGGACAAGTGTTATTTTACATTAATCACTGAAAATAAAATATTGGTGTACTGAGATCCCTACAATTTCTGACAGATATGCTTATAAAAATATTCACATCACCACAAAGTGCCCTAAAAGCCAGAGATGTTGAACTATATAAAGAGGTAAGGAGGCCTAGATGTTCCATCTAATCTCCAAAATGTAATCGTTTTGTGTGGATGCTCTATACATCTATCTTTTACAATAACCAGGGTATGACCATTATAGAAAAACTTTCCCATCCTAGCATTGTCTCATTGCTGAGGCAACCTGATGTTCTTAAGTAGCTGCCTTATCCTGAATCATACCAATAGTTTGTCCAACTCAGCATGGTTTGTTCCAGTTGGCAGGAGCTCTCCAAGGTCTGAGATAAAGGGACTTTCTCAGTTCTGCTTCTTTTTAACTGGAGATGCCATGGAGTGAACTTGGAGGCTTAGGTTTTTTCCTTCCTTCTTCCAGTTATGCACCATTTCTCCAGATTACCAAAAATATAAAATAATATCCCCTGTGCAGTGCAATAAAGGAGGATGTTGTGCTGAAGGATAAAATCTCCCTTCTTCACTGCACAAGTATTGTGGAATGTAAACAGTGCCAAGACATTTTAAACTTTAGGATATAATTTAGAAGTCAGACAAAGCTAGCCTAAATCCCATATTCTGTTTCTGGACTGGGGCAGAAGCCGAAGACAGCTCACAAGGGCAATCATGGAGTTTAATGCTCCCAGAACTGCTTTTACAAACATAGCTACCACAGCCTTAGATTCATCATGCGACCATTGTAGGCAGTGACCAAAACAGCATTGTGCGGTGGGACAGAATGTTTCTCAGGCATCCTGCTTAAGCCTTCCATGCTGTCCATCACTCTCACATCTCAGCTATAATGCTAGGCTCCCATCCTTTGCTCCCACGATCTGCATTCCTCTTTGGTGAATGCAGAATGGCATGCATTGGGCCCTCAAGGACTCTGCCCATCATTGCTATGAAAAAGCAGCTGGAGTTGTGTCCCATCCAGAGCAAGTGGCAGCCAAGAATATGATCCGTGCTTGCAAGGTGGGGAAGGGTATTCAGGGTAAATACTTTTTGACATGTGACATTCTATGGCCTGCAGTGCCAAAAAGTATCAGGCAGACCCAGAGCTGCTTGTGTGTATTTGTCAAAGGAAGTGTGACAGGCACTTCTCATTAATTTTGAAGATGCAGGTGTTGTCTTAGGATGCACACCTGGGTCTTGAAATCCATTTAAAGGTGATTTTGGAATCATAACATATGCTTCTCCCTTGAAGATATGCATACTCTGGATTATAACATATTCTCGATTCTCTGCATTTTATCTCCAAGACAGATGGACATATTATAATTCTGACATTATGATTTTGTTTGTCTTTTGATATTGGTGTGCTCTTCAAGAGTGTATCCATGTCTTTCCAAATGCCAGAGGAAGTGGTCCTTAGGGAATCTTCTTATGTTCGCTTCACTTTTGCCTTAATCGGTGAGAGTGAAGCAGGTTCTCAAAACCAGGTTGCTTAATGATGGCTCAAGTCAGCTTTTGAATTAGTTAGTCCCTTTATGTATTCAGTGAATTATTGCTGCCGCTTAAATAAATATTTATATCGCTAACAGTTGAACACTTTATTGTGACATTTTATTGTTTAGACTTCTTGGGGAGAAAAAGGTTAAATATAATTACCTCTTTGTACTTAAATGATAAAAAGTGGGTAACATCTGTGCCGACTGCTGGGTATGCAGCAATAATAGCTGAGCGTTAACAATAACACAATGACCCACTCATGTGAATGTCACTGCCTTTTACCTGAGTATCTCCAGCAGCTAGGAAAATAATTCCTATTCACCAAAGACTAATTTTCACATTTAAAAAATCTTTATTATGGGTCTAGTGCAGTAGAATTGCCTGACACAGTAGGGAACCCATACTTAGACTGGCAATATAAGTATGAGGAAACGCCTCAAGTCACGATCAAGCTGGGCAGTAATTCAGGCTTCTGCTGCTACCAATTACACTTGAAAGCCAGCAGATGGCACAAGGCATCTCAGAATAAAACTGAGCATGCTCACACTGTTCAGCTACAGAGAATGACTCAAAAGGAGATTTTATTTATTTATTTTGTTGTGTTGTGTTTTGAGCCTGCTGTGTTCTGGAGGCTTAGGACAAGCTGCCCAACATGAGTGAAATATAACAAACTCTTAACATAAAGACGTGTCAAGATACTCCACCACCATCATCACTAGCTTGTGACAAATCTCAAACAAGTGAAAATGTCAACTGAACATTACATTACATCCAGTTACAAAAACTCAGGCTAAACAGAAATGTTTGATAGTGGTCCCAGAACAAGCTAAGCATAGACATAAGTAATACATCTGCCTTTGTGCTAGGAGTATGCACCGACCATTTGGCGCAGTTCGGCCTGAATTCTGTTCAAATTCAGACCGAACTGCGCCAAAGTGAACCTGTTTGGTTGAACCGATAGACTGGGTTGGTTCAATGAACCAGCTTGAAGCTGTTCAAAGCTGTTTGGGACTGAATCGCTCAAACTAGCTGGTCCACAAGTGAACCAGTTCTGCACATCCCTACTTTGTGCATTCAGATAGTACCTACATATTGGCCCCAACCCAACTAGTATTAGTTATGATTATGTCCCATTGAAAGTGCTCTTAATGCCTCTCTTAAGTGGATCTTAAGTGGATCTTAAGTGCTCTTAAGATCCACTGAGGCTTCAAGGGGCGGGGTTGATTCTTAAAGTTATGACCAGGTAGCCCTATCATGGAAAGACTCCCTCTTATACATGGCATTACTATAGCTATGTCGACAACCTCTCCCACCATCTTAGCCTTTGACAGCTGTATGAAAATCAAAAAACTGGCAGGCAGGGCAGCAGGGCTTTCCCTATTGAATTATTTTTTGTCAAACAACTGCTAAGAGTCACAAACTTTTTTACCAGAAAAAAAACCTGGCAATCCTAATTATCTTAATTGTATAAAATAGAAATGGAAACACTTAATTGTTTTATCTAACATACTCTGCTGCCTAGCAATAGATAATTGGGAGATATTATGCCAGACTCTTCAGGGGCATTGGAGTGCTCCTTTTGTAAACTCCATTTTCAGGGGTTGAGAGGCAGCCGGAGCAGAAGATGGTACCCTCTGATCATTCATGGTCTTGTCCTCTATAGATTTTGTCTTCCGTAGCTGGTCCTGCTGTCAAATCCTCTTTTGCACAAAGAGAATGAATCATTTGTTCAAGGTCACAAAGGATATCAGTAGAAAAGCTTGGGATAGAAACCAGACTATGTACTGCAGGAGAAAATCCACCTCAGTGGCTCAACCGGCCATAGCAGAAGGACTGTTCTGAAAATTAAGAGTGACTGTGCAGCCAAAGAGCCATTTAGGTTTAGAGACAGTGATTACTGACTGTCTGACTGAAATGTGCTTTTAAAAAAAAGAGAATATACTTTTTGTCTATTGGGGCTTTTTTTATTCCACCTTCCGTCAGAGCTATGAGCAATATATGTATATTTTATTGCATTATTTTGATTGCTCAGTTTTCAGTTGTTTTTCAATGAAAGGAGCCAATATTGTTATTAGTTACTGAAATGAATAACTACTGTATTCTGACTGAGCGGGAATATAAATATTTAAATCGGTAACTCAGGGATGAAATAGAGCTGGCCCTTCCTAGAGCCAAGAGATTCACATATCTGTCTACAATACTGTTTGCAGCTCAGTTCAGGAACCTTTTGAAAGAAAGTCATCAAACCTCAGATAACATCAGGAACAAAATAATTCTCACTGGGCCGGTGTGTGCAAGCTTTATGTTTTACATACCCCATATCTACTTTTACATACCCCATACGTACTTCAGAATTGTACATGGAAAATAGAAATGTGCCCTATAGTCTTCTCTAATATTTCTGTGAGCAACACACCCATATTATACAACACTACCTCAACATGTTCAACAAATGATCAAGCTCACCACTCTGAAAATATCTCATGGCCAGTTACATGTCATGTGTGTTCAGTAGCCATGTAGCAAGACAGTGTTCTGAGAAGCAGCCACTGGCAATTATTATTTCACCCCATGATCACGAGTGTATTGGGATGTGGTTGTGGCATGGTAGTAACTTTTTTTGTTTTACAGATTTGTGAAATGACTGGCACTAATATGCAAGACTGATGTAGGGACAATGATTCCAGTATATGAAGCAATAGCATGCAGCCTTCTCTGTATAAAATAATGTGAATTGCAAGCTTGTCTTCTTCTTTTTAACAGAATTGTTTATTGTGAGCCAGCAAATGGCTGGTGCAGGGATGTTTCCTAATATGCTGCTAAGCAGAAATCAGTAATGTGGAAGGGTTGTGAACAGGGGTGTAGGAAGGTTGGAGTGCGTCCTAGGACAAATAGTGAAGATGGGTCCCTGCCGTCCTAAAGAGCATGCTATCACCTCAGGGGCCCAGGAATATTTGCCCCCCTCCTGTCCCCGCACTTGTTCTATTATAGTTACGCCCCTTGTGGTGAAGGAAAAACAGTTCCACCTGGGAAAGCATCTAACACCATTGACAAATGTTACTTTTCCTTTCCATTTGGACATATGGTAAAATAAAGAGACAGATTTTTATGCACCTCAGAAAAACAACAATAACAAAAGACCCCAGTTGCTGCTATAGAATCCCAAAGAATTTGCTGTGCATTTTGTCAGCAGAATCAAGTTACTGGTCTCACCAACCCTGTATTATTGTGATTCTTGTCATTCATTTTGGAGAAGTGTCTCTGGAGGAGAAAGCATTATAATGCCATTCAAGCTCGTGTGTCTCAGGTCCAAAGATTAAATATGCGACATGTGCAAGACTTAAGTCAGCTTGACCACAACTCTGCTTTACAATTTTACAGGTGTATCTGCATTCCTACACTCAATCACTTATGTGTACAAATCATGGGCAAGGTCAAAGATCTAGTGGGAGGACTTTGGCACCATGCTGCCAGTTCTCTCTTCTTCTCTCTGAGAACAGACTAGAAGACACAGAGTACTTTTCTTAAGGATTAGAAAACAAATGCTTTGTCACTGAAACATATGTGATGTTATTGATCTAATATTGTATATTTTTAACAAACTTTTATCATCTTGCCTCATCCCACTGTGTCCCCTGA
Source organism: Hemicordylus capensis (assembly GCF_027244095.1). NCBI lineage: Eukaryota > Metazoa > Chordata > Lepidosauria > Squamata > Cordylidae > Hemicordylus > Hemicordylus capensis. The sequence continues at coordinate 225,805,144 of NC_069660.1, forward strand.
TGGGTCCCAAACATCACTGAATCATGTCTAAAATGACAACTTCCAGAGCTACATTGTGGCACTTTCTCACACACTTCGGACTACAAAACAATAACTGACCACAGAGAAAGCCATAATGTAAGTAAGGAAAAAAAATGTTTTCAAGGCAATACGTTTGGGTTAAGGACAAGCTTTTTTACTTGTTCAAAGTAATTTTAAAAGTACTTTTACTTGCTGTTCATGTTTGTTTAAATGGCACATTATTTATAAAATGCTCTTTGTCAAGTACTTTTTCATAATTCTAAGAAAGAATCTGACTCAGGTAATATTCCCAGATGTATCTGGGAAACACCTAAAGATTACTTTTGCTTTTGCTCCTTTGTCTCTAAGCTGATCAAAACTCTCTCTCTCTCTCTCTCTCTCTCTCTCTCTCTCTCTCTCTCTCACACACACACACACACACACACACACACACACATGCTGCTGCACAATGTGAAAGGCAGTCTTGCTGGTGTTGCCGAAGTCAGAAGTTGTGCAATGACATGCAGGCACTTGTTTGGCTGACATGATGTGTAGCCTACCATGTCTGTAATGGTCCAGCCCAGGGCTGCTGCAGACTTCAAAGGCAGCCCCGAGGCTGTTTTGAAACAGCAATAGAGGAAGCTGCATTTCCACAGCTTTCCCCATTGTTATGAATGGGGAAACCTCCAGAAATGCAGCTTCTGCAATTGCTGGTTTCAAACAGTGTCATGGCTGCCTTTGCAGTCCACAGACTATTGGACTGAAAAAGTCCTGGCAGACTATTATAGAGATGATAGGCTGCACATCAAGTCGTCCATTGTTTCCAATTGCAGTAGTGCTGTAGAAGTGCCCACACTCTGTTTTAGGTCACTGCACAAATTCCCACCTCTACAACACCAGCAGGGCTGCCTTTCATGCTGTTCAGCAGCCCTATGCCAACATTCCATTGTGCAGAATGTCAGCCACTGTTCTCTGTGATAAAAAACCAGCAACAATGGCAATCATACTGTTGGATATGTGCTAACTCTAGAAAACCCAACGTTCAATAATACAGTTGTTGTTGTTGTTGTTAACAAATGGGGTAAATGAATGCTGTATGTAGGAGCACCCATGGAAATAAGTAGAAAATTCATGCCAAGCAAAGGGCACAATATGTCCCAAATTAGCCAAACATAGGGTAATGTTGACTTCACTATGTCTCACAAACTTTTTCAGGTGATGTATTGGCTGAGTACTTCTGCTAAAACAGACCTGTGTTTCCTTGAACACACAAGTAGGATATTTTCTGGGGCAGGAAATAGGACAAGTTGCAAGAGATTTTGTAACCTCATAACCAGGAATGATGTGGCACAAGACACCCCAGAGTTAGGAAACCCTGAAGAAGTATAGATCTTTCCCAGAACATGATTGCAACAGCTATTAGGACTAGGAATGTGCAGAACTGGTTCACTCATGAACTGGACTGCCACAAACTGGCCTGGTCTGAGAGGTTCAATCACGTAGTGCTTTGTACTGCTTCAAGCTGGTTTGTCGAACCAACCAGCTCAGCCAATCAGTTTGACTGCACTGGTTTGCTTTGGCATGGTTTAGTCTGAATTCAAACTGAATTCAGACCAAACTGTGCCAAATAGTCTGTGTACACCCCAATAAGGACTGCTTGCTAAAAGGGCACCTCCAGTTTAAACATATGAGAGAGAATGTTTGTGCCACTGAATTACACTGCATTGAAGAATCACAGAGAGGTCTGGGAATGAGTGTAGAGCCAATGAGTTGCTCTGAGTTACATAACTATTACTGGACAATCATCAACACACGGTTTAGGATGTTTAGTGGGAAAAATGAGATCCCATCTGTATATATTTTGTAGCTATAGTACACCAGTCACCACTTCTACTGTGGAGGTGATGAAGGTACTGTGGAAGAAATTATAAACAATGGTAGCTGAAAGCCATGCAAAAATAACATAAATAGAAATGCCATCCGATGTTGTCCCCTCTGTATTTTTCTGAACTTAAGGAGTGTGGCTGAGACAGTGTATGAAACTGCCACGGCTTATAACTCAACACTGTCATCATTTAGGTTTTCCATTACGATGTCTCCGCCAGATAGACATGGAAACCTAAGGAAGTGCAGAGATGAGGCAGTTTCAGACAGTTTACTTTGCTAGGGTGCATCTGTACATTCAAAATGGAAAGACTCAAATGTCTATTGTTGTGATTTCAGTCTTTTAAAGAGACAGGAGTAAACTCCCTGTTCACTCACTCACTCTTTCTTGGAATATAGATTAGAACCATATTCATAAGGCTAATTTTGGCTTGTCAATCAAAGAGGGCAGCCAGTCAGACCTCATCAGTTGTAAATAATGGATGCTCAAAGTGAATTAGTTAGCCCGTTCAAATCAGAGGTGACACTGAAGAGGATGAGGGAATAGCTTATGGACTGCAGTGTGTTCATTCCTGTGGGGGGCTGCCTGCATCTGGAGAGAAGAGACTGGTAGGTTGTCCTGCCCATCTCAAGAGGTTGTCCCTTTTTAACAGCTTTTTAAAACCTCTACATCAGAAAGGTAACCCTAGAGCCTGTCTCTTCAGTTGAGAAAAGTCCTTTTTCTCATCCTGTCCTATGATCCAAAACCTGTTTCTCTATCTGGCATCAAAATAAATGAGAATCTTAGTTCAGACGTTTGTTGTATAGTATTCACTTTCAGACTATTATAACAATGAGTTCTGTGCGCTTTTTAGTAAACCCTAAGTCTGATCATGAAGTGAAGACTAATCTTTAATACTAAGTAGATGATATTTTGAATGGGGAAACTGATGGGCGACAAAAGATTTCCAGAAGAGTAGAAAAGTGGAAACAGAAATTGTAAATTCTTACCAGAAAGGCTTCTGATTGAGTTTAGAAAAGATAAAAATCACACCTGGAAGTCTTGGATGTACAGATAGTTATACTTTCAAGCTTCATCTGAGCACTTGTGGCAGAACATAACAGGTTTATGCTTGCATTTATATAGACATACTGAGAATGAAATCTATCAACACTTTAAAGAAATTCAGTTAAAAGTACAGAATTAGAACCGACAAAAGATGCCTTGATAGAAAGATCAAGCATGAGCTTAAAAGAATCGATCCAAAGATCAAAGTTTTGCAGAAAATAAGAGCCATCATAAATGAGAAGATAATAGAAATGTGCCATTTTATGTCTCTGAGAAAGATTAATAGAAACTACTAGGATATGGCCCAGGAGGGCATGGGGATGGGAAGAAATATGTGGAGGTTGGAAAAGTAGAGTTGGGCAAGGAAGAGGGATTAACATACATGTGTGTATCAAAACTGAAAAACCTAGTCACAAACACAAGGATTTTATTCCGTAAGTACACTGTACATATTTGGGTAGCCTAATGTTAACTACATGTGTGAACATGGGTGTGCAGAAAAGGCTTCTCTGTCTTCTAATGTTTGGCTAGGGAAACAAAGGAGTAATTGTTCACCTGTTTAGCAGTGCACCTGTTAAGAAGAGAAATCATTTAACAGTATTTTATTTTTAGGACTGAACTGAAAGAGGGTTGCTTTTCCAGAGCAAAAAACAGCTGCAAAAAGTGGTCATTTTTCTAATGATTTTTCAGTGATGGTTTTGAAAGGAGTAAAAAGTATTTACCTATTCAGGAAGCATTGCTCTCAACCAACTGCTTTTCTTTGCATTCATCCCCACCCCCTTTGCCGCTGCCTCTGCCAGTGGGCTGCCTGCTCATTTGCTCTTGCTGCTCCACCAGCCAGCTGGTTGCTCCTGCTGCTGTCACTTGCCACACCATTTTGCTGCTCCCCTTGCCACCTGCTTAGCTCCTGGGCCAGTGGGAAGCAAGAAAGCCTTGAATGGGACCTTCCTAGCTTCCCATCGGCCTGGAGCCAGCTGGGAATGCACTATATGCATGCACCCTAAGTTTGCATCAGGGTGCATGCAAGTCATGCATTCTCAGCCAGCTCTTGGCCCAGGAGCCTGGTGAGTGGACAGCAGGCAGGAGTGCAGCAAGGGCAGACAGTAACCTGTGTTCAGATGTCTCTATACTTGTACATTGTTCTGGGTGCATGACTGTGCCTATGTTCATTTAAAAAGTGAACCTGGGTACAGCCCCCTCAAATGAACTGGCCAAATGGGAAGTGTACTGTACTGTGTACTGTAACATAATATGTTAATAACTATACACCCATGTACAGATCTGTACCTGTGTACATGGATAGTATGAGTGTTGAGTGATGAAAGCCATATTCAGACATTAAGGCTATTATACACGATCAGTGTGTAGAGTCAAAAGGGGTTCCGTTGGGAGAGCGGGCTTGACCCGCTCTCCGCACAGACGATCACAGAACCCTCCCTGGATTGGTGGCCCAGATGAATGACAGTTTTGCTCTGGCGCTCCTGTGCCCAGCTGTGGCTTGCCCGGCAGCTCCAGGGGTCAGGCAAAGGGAAGCACCGCTGTGCAGTGCCTCACCCCTGGAGCCCCAGTAATGCACTGCGCAAGTGCATGGTGCATTCCTGGGGTCCCCCTTTCCCCCCAGTGTGCTCACTATGGCTGTGAGCAGCCATGGCAGACACACAACCAAAGAACCCAAGGTCAGTGGAGCACTCACTCCATTAACGTCATTTAAGGGGGTGGCTCCATAAGCAGACTTGACGCCGTGGAGCCACCGGGCTCACCTGTGAGCCCTCTGGTTCTCATGAGCGAGCAAAACCAGGCTGGGCTCCCTTAGCTCGGTTTTGCTTGCTTGTGAGAATCGCCTCATTATGGTGTACCTGTGTTTAGATGCACATTAGCATGTTTTGTTTTGTTTTAAGTGAACAGGTACACTTAAATTCATGGAATAATACAGGTTCAGGTTCCTCAGATTCATGGAATAATAATAGGAAGTGTACTGCTGTACTTGTGTTCAATATAACGGGTGAATAAGAGTGCCTGTGCACACTGAACATGCGTATGAGTATTTAACATAATGTCTGAAGAGGGCTGAACAGAATGTGTCCTTCCGTGAACACCTTATGTCTAGGATCTAGTAAGGCTGATCAATACGAGACTCTCCTCTCAAGACATTAATAAAATGCAAACCTTTGGAAACCGTTTCATCCATTCTAGTCCAAGTCCTCCTCCCATTTACCTTTCTCACCATCAAGCCTAATAATGGATTCTTAAGAACCTGAAAGCTAGCTGTTCAAGATTTTGGTTTTAATAAGAATTAAGTGTTACTAGAATATATATCCCACCACAAGCCATTGCTGGTAAGAAGCATCAAGGCAAGACCTTTCATATCAATGTGACTGTACTGAGTATTGTAGAGCCTGGAATTGCACCAACATACCAGCTGGAAATCTGTTCCTCTGGTTTCTTCCATACACCCCAATGTACGTCGGAAATTATAATATACATGTATTATCAAGAACTAGGGTGTTAAGTCGACAATTTGGTATTTGGGCCTTAAAGGGCAGCCTGTGATGACAGACCATATGGTCATCTTCTGCCCTTTAATGTTCCTATGCAATAATGTATTTACAAGGCAACCGAGAGACTATGGAGCTAATGCCATCTGCTGCCACAGAGACAGGAAGCCGAAAAATAGATTAGAAAGCTAATAAATGAAAGACTCTCAAGAAACAACCAACCCTGGGCAGATATGTTTAATTTTGATTCTTTCAATTTGCATAGTATTGACTAAGGTGTACAGGGGGGGGAATTTGCTTGCTAGTAAAACAAATGATCAAGCCCACAAATTTGATCATTGTTTGACAGCAAAAAATAAATTAATGAAACAAATTATCAGCTAATCTATTCCGTATTAAAGAATGGGTGGCTAGGGAGAGCTAGCACTGGATCATTCATGTTTGAGAATTCATCATGTTATTGACTCTGTATTGAGATCTGTTAAACAATCCCAGTGTAATTAAGCTTCGCAGCTTGCCTTTGTCAAAGTGACGGTATTACATTGCATTAGATGGCTGCCATCAACGCAGCTGGATCCTCGTAGGCCTCTACCACCTTCATTAAGATCTGATGACTCCTTTTCACCCTATCCCTTTCGGATTGCTTTCAGTAAGTAGAGAGGATAGTCCTTTTGTGCTCATGTTAGCATTTCAGCACAATGGGCTCAAATTCATCTCAAGTATCTTTTGGGAAAGTGGCTTCCACAGGCAGGGGTGAGGGCTGGGAATATTTTAATCCCCCACTGTCATACCCGAAGATAGTATAGCAGCTATCACAGACAGGAAAGGTATATGGAGTGCTTGAATGCCCTTTTTACATATTAATTTATTTAATATATTTGTGTTCTGCTTTTCAATGGAGAGCCATAGAAATGCGTGTTGTTATCCAAAACCAGATAACAGAAATATAAAAACAAAAGCATCCAAATGTTAAAACACTAAACACAAATTAATATAATACCCATTACAAATGCATAACAGCACAAAAGCCATATGTAGAGGTGAAACTCGGAAAATTAGAATATCGTGCAAAAGTCCATTAATTTCAGTAATGCAAATTAAAAGGTGAAACTGATATATGAGACAGACGCATTACATGCAAAGCGAGATAAGTCAAGCCTTAATTTGTTATAATTGTGATGATCATGGCGTACAGCTCATGAAAACCCCAAATCCACAATCTCAGAAAATTAGAATATTACATGGAACCAAGAAGACAAGGATTGAAGAATAGAACAATATCGGACCTCTGAAAAGTATACAGTGTACTGTGCTTGACTGGCCAGCAAACTCGCCTGACCTGACCCCATAGAGAATCTATGGGGCATTGCCAAGAGAAGGATGAGGGACATGAGACCAAACAATGCAGAATTGCTGAAGGCCGCTAATGAAGCATCCTGGCCTTCCATAATACCTCATCAGTGCCACAGGCTGATAGCATCCATGCCACGCCGCATTGAGGCAGTAATTGCTGCAAAGGGGGCCCAAACCAAGTACTGAATACATATGCATGCTTATACTTTTCAGAGTTTTTTGGGGGCTTTCACTTTTTCACACTCTCAATTACTATGAATATGAGGAAGTAACCTCAGAAATTCACCAAAATTCACCCCTCTGCCCAATCACTCTGAAATTGGGGATGGGTGGTAGCCTCCACCCATTAGGCACTACCACCCCACCCCACTATTCTGCCCCAGGCCCCACTTTCTGCCCCAATCTGCCCCAAAGACATGAAAATTTCAGAAATTTCCCAAAAATCAGCCCTTTGCCCAATCCCCCTGAAATTGGGGTGGTAGCCTGCACCCATTAGGCACTACCATCCCACCCCACTCCTTTTGCCCAGATCCCATGCTATGCCCCCGAACTGCCCCAAAGTCACTAAAACTTCAAAAATTCCCAAAAATCAGCCCTTTGCCCAATCCCCCTGAAATTGGGGTGGTAGACTCCACCCATTGGGCACTACCACACCATCCCAAAATTTTGCCACTGGGCCCCTTTTTACCCCCACCTAATCATTTCAGATTCAGATTCGGATTAAATCCAAATCCGAATCGAATCAAGGGTGATTCGGGTGGCCCATATTCGGGCACAAAACAGAACAGGGGTGATTCGGTTTGGGTCCCGAACCGAATCACCGAATACCCGAATTGCACACCCCGAGTTTATAACAGTAAGCACTGTTATGTAGTACCATGATTTAGCCATAATAAGGGTGCTTCTGAGGAATCATCACTCATGTTATGAAGCACTCATTCCCCCTTCCTACGTGCTGCCCTTTTCTATGGTGCTTTTACACAGAAGCACTGAATCTTAGGTTAAACTGACCCAGACAGCTACCTAACTCACTGACTGCCTAGAAGTGCCTTCTAGAGTATCAACTTAATTTACTTGATTTGAAAGCTTAATTCTCTCCATCCTGAAGGACTAGGGAAGATCCCAGTAATTTAAAAATCCCAAAGTACAAAGCAATGCTAATCAAACACTCACCCAAATGAAAATCCTCAGAATCCCAAAGTATTAAGATTTGGGATTATTCCAAGAGCTTCTTACTAGTTGCTAGTCATCAAAAGCCAACCCAAACTAGAGATCTCATTGGGCTTCTGTCAAATGAAGGGCTTGGCCTCTAGAAGATCTGTAGTCTTCTAATGTGGCTTCTTAGGATTGCCAGCTCTGACTCAGCAACTCCTGGATATCCCCCACCTCCATTTTTTCTCTATTTTTTTAGAATACCAAGTCATTAAAATCTCCAGGATCAGGGGCGTATCTAGGGTAGGGCAGGCAGGACACATGCCCCAGGGCGCCACTTGAAGGGGGGCACCATTTCTAAAAATTAAGAAAAATGGATGACTGCCAAAAACAAAATGGCCACCATGCATGCTCAAATGGCCTCTGCGAGGCCCTAGGCCATGCCAGGCCTCACAGAAGCCATTTGAGCATGTGCGGCAGCTATTTTGTTTTCAGTGGCCATTTAAAAAAAATAATTAAATGGCCACCGCACATGCTCAAATGGTCCCTGTGAGGCCCTAGGCCTTGCCAGGCCACACAGAGGCCATTTGAGCATGTGTGGTAGCCTCCAAAATGGCCACCATGCCAATCTTTGCAGGTCCAAACAGGCCCGGAAATCAGCCTAGGACGGGATATGGCAGTGAATTAAGAGGCTGGCGGGGGGAGGGGGAACCTTTGCAGGCCCCCCCCCCAGCCTTTAGGAAGCCCCCCGAAGGGGCTACAGTTAATTTTTTCTAATGAGCCCCAGCATACTGAAATTTGTAATTTTCCAGCATTATTTGGTCTGGCTACATCCACTGCTAAATAGTAGTAGTAGTGCTAAATAGTTTTTGAAATATTAAAAGATTAAAGAGCTTGAATTGTATTTTTGAGCTGATATTATGGTAAAATTATCTGAAAGATGGGTGTCATATGTTTGGACAGGGGGCGCAATTTCAGTGCTTGCCCTAGGCACTATTTTCCCTAGATACACCTCTGTCCAGGATTGCTTTCAGTAGCTACCTATAGATTGAAGCCAATTCCTGGAGGCACCAGGCCGGTCCCAAATGGCTGACAACACTTAGCCCTCAGGGTGATACAAACAAACCTAGGCCAGCTGTCCCTTTTAGAAGCCATATTCTAAAACCCTAAAGGAGCCCAGCAGCCTAAGCTAAACAAGATGTAGCCTGAAAGCAAAACATGACACCTCCCCTTTTTGGTAGTGTTTCAGTAAAACAAAGCTGTTTCAACAGGATTAGCCCAGATGGGGTATTATAAAATGTAAGTCCAGTCTCTTCCAATACTTAGAAAAGGTAGATGGTAAGTTAGATTATGAATTTATGGCATAAAGGAATTTCAATTAAGTTTGTAACTTATTTTCAATTTCAATTGTTTACTATTTTTTTTTTAAAATGGTGCTACACCTGTGCCTTTAACAAGAAATGAGCACACAAATTTAGCAGGTAAAGTTTCTGGCATGCAAATAAATGCCAGGAAAACATTCCTGTGTGTTGGGTTTCAATTAAAGCATAAAGTTTGAGACAGAAATGTCTCAAACATTTCTAGGTGTTGGGTTTCTCTTCAAGACACAGAGGCTGAGCCTGTAGAAAGGGTGGCAACTGTCTTTCCAATTCATGAACTTCAGTGTGCATTTTCAACAGCTGTAGTGTGGGTGCTTGACAGGGGAATTACAAAGCAGAGAACAGGTACAAAATCTATGCTTCATGCAGCCTGAGAAATGACCACGGCACTGCTGAAATTCCCTTGTTCTTTCATTACAGTGAAGTAGATCACAGAACAGCCTACTCCTCTGGAGCCATCAAGTCAATCTGTTACAACAATACAGAGCCAAGAGTTGACACCCATGTCATAAACAAATATCCAAGCTAGTTTCCAATGTTGAAGGCAATGCCATCAATACAGAAAACATACTGACATCACTGTGATCCCCCCACCTTCTTTTTATGCTGTACTATCTGCCACTGTCCATGGGGGGGGGAAACCCAACAGCCAGGTGATTCTGGAGAATGCACTACCATCCTCCTAAGAAGCAACATATTCCTGTTCTGTCCACTGGTCTAAATAAAGCACTCAAGGAGTTAATGGAGTCCACTGTAGATTATTTGCTTTCTTTTGTTTGAAATCAAACATCTGATCTTTATCTGAGGTGACAGGTTTAATGCCTTTCTTCTCTGACAAATTTTGAGCTGAAGAGGAATGCAAACACATATATTGGTGTGGTTTTATAAGTGCTCATCAGAGCAAGCCAATATTGGCTGCTTCACTCTCTAATAAACAGCAAAGCCATGAGCTGGTACCATATGCTTGACTTTTTTTTAAAAAAAAAAGTATATCCTTTACATCATTTACATAGCTTTGGTGGGATTTGTCAGAGGTCAGGTAATTTGACACGGATTTGGGTGAGGAGCGAAACTGCCATTTTACTTTCTTCATATTTGATATGTTTTAAACTAACCTTTACTTACAAAGGAATATAGTGCTCACAAAAGGTTACCATTTGGAATTGCAAGAGATGAAAGACAATTGAAAATGAATGGGATTTTATGCCATATCCACAATACGAGGACACATTAAATATGTAACTTAAGCACGTATGTATATGCAGGAGTGGACAGTAGAATCAAATGTATGGAATGGCACAGAATTGGAAAGGAACTGCAAACATTTTGGAGGATAGGGCTGGAAATCAAAAAGGTAAGAACTGAGATCATGAAAATATGAGGATGTTAAAATCTGGCAATTATAAAAGCTGAGCACTGTACAGAAATAAGCATATAGCACAAAATACATTTGCTAAGCTGCGCATTCTGTTTCAGCGAAGTCATAGAAGGTGGTAACAGTGGCTGTTATCCAGAGCAATGAACCACATGGAGAATGATGTTGCACTAGCACAAAGTTGTTGGGCTATGTCTGGGGTCTGCATTCCAGACTAGTGCACAACAGATGCCCCACCACAGCAAGTACCATTTGCTTTAATGGGAACATTTGGGCAAGGGCACTCTAGTGCTATGGCGCAATTCCACAAACCCCAGGTTTTATGCAGTTAAGTCATCCTCCTGCATTTGCATTACATTGCGCGCGCTCTCTTGTGTGTGCACCCTCTCTCTCTCACTCCCCTTCCCTCCCTTCCCTTCCCTTCCCTTCCCAATCATTGTGTAATGGTTTGATGGAAATAGCCCAGATAGGATATTAAAAACTTCAATGCTGTCTCCTTTAAGTCTTTAATAAGGTAGAAGCCATTGTATAAATTATAAATTTATGCTGTATAGGATTCTCACAAAGGATTTGTCATTTTTACTTACCCTGCTCCTATGACCTTAACAACAAATGGGCACACAGAAATTTAGCAGGTAAAGCTTTTTCTGGCATCTGGATGTGTGTAGAGTCTGAGAAGAAGAGATTAAAAGAGGTACAGTTTTCAAATATTTAAATGGAGGTTCATACAAGCATACTGTATGCATCACTTGATTTCTCTACAGTTGATTACCATGCACTCAGGACTGGTTCACATCACTTGATTTCTCTGCACTAGATTACTGTACAGTTGATGTCAGCAACCAATGTTTGAACCAATTCCACTGAAAAGCTTCATGTCTGAGGTGCTACAAAAGTTCTATCTGTGGTGTTCTGTCTGTGGTATAACATAAAACATGCAAACCAACACTGATGTTGCCATAACATGGAAGTTATTCTGGAAGCCTGGTTGGCTGAAAAGTGGGATTAAAATGCTTTACGTAAATAAGTAAACAGCTAAATTATACACATGCATGCATGAACTAGCCCTTGATGACTAGCAGTGGAAAGTGTAAACTTACTACACTGAGAAGCTTCATGTTTGAGGTGATATGAAACCCTACCTGTGGTGTTAGATCTGAAATGGCACATTCGCTCATGCACAGGGCCAACCTCAGAGGCAAGCTGGATGGTAACCTAGGGTGCCTTCTTGAAGGGGTGCCAAGCTGAGTTTGGTGACTCACCGGTTGTTGAATACAATATATCTTTCAACAAAAGTTTTTGAGAAATGATGGTTTTGGCCCCAATACAGGGCCGGAAGTACTATTGAGGAGTGTGGTTGGTTGGGGTTCCTCCTCTATTAGTAGTCTGACATCTTGCTGGAGATTGAGCTGTCTACTTCTTTTACATCTACAGAAGCTGGATTGGCTACACTATTCTCACTGAGTACTTCCACATTCACACTAACATTGTAGGAAGAACCCAGTGCTATCCAACAGGCTGAAGTAATTCATACCACCTGCATCGGTCTGCTGCTGCACTTTGCATTTTCTATTTTGAGGCCCAGACAAAGCATTTTCACACCATTCAAGACTCTTGCATATACTATCGTGGAAGTGGGATGTGTTATGGTGGTATGGACCTTGCTTGAACTACAAACCCGGTCGACATTCAAGGCAGTTGCTAGGCTTGTCACTTGGTTACTACAGCTCTATATTTGGGGACAATGGCAATTTTCAAAGTAAAATGAGCCAGCAAAATTTAACAAGCATTTAATAAAATCTGTAAGCAACCAAACAAATCAGATCTCACCTGGGCCATTCCTGGACAGTGATTTTACTTTGCTTCACCAAGAAGGGCAGGTGTGTCATCAGGAGGATTTATGTTGAAGTCCATGTGAGATATCAAGGAGCACTCCATACATGATTCAGGTTTGCCCTGCGCATTGGAGCTTAACTAGCATGATCTCCGTGCTAAAAAGTTCTACTTTACAGTAGATTTCTGGGATACTTAGATATATCCAATATGCACTGGTGTTTCTTCTGAGAAAAATGGAGGGGCTGTGCTGATAGAGCACCTTTTCTTAAAGCCTCAATTTTTTAATTTTTTCTTCTTTACATCAAATTTATCTCTATTTTCTCTCTTTTGAAAAGCCTCCTAACTCTGTTTAATTCCCAGTACAGTCATCTCTTGCCAGCCACGGTTTTACGAACCGAGGTTTTGAGTATATGTGAATAGGAAATTGCAACAGGTCTCGCGGTTGGTGATGTTTCTTTGTTATTGGGGTGGGTGCAGGTTCCCTTCGATTCTGAGGGGGGGCAGAGGTTTGATCTGATCATTCTTCTTGGTAACTCTTGTTGATCTTGCTGTCCCTTGCCAATTTAAAATGCCTTTGAGTGATTGGGGTGGGGGGTTCAAAAAATTTCCAGAGGTTTGGTCTGCTCATTCTTCTTGGTGATATTATGGTGTGTTTTTTTGTATTTAGCTTTTTGTTGTTGTAATTTTTCCTCTATTTTTAGGTCTTTTTGCAGTTGTGGTTTCCCTAACCCCTGTTTCTCATAGGACCGGGTCTCATGATCAGAGAGACCTGGTTTTGTCTGGTGAGCGAGAAGAGCGGGCTAAGCCCGCAATCCCTGCTCATGAGCGGGCAGGGAGCCCTGGGCGGCCAGATTGGCCGCCCACATGATGGCCAGTTCCGAGCCGGAGCCGGTGGGGGGTTGGGGGAGCAGGGGCTGCGTGGCCCCCACGAGCCCCAGTATGCCCTGCGCGAGCGCTCAGGGCATACTGGGGAGACCCCTGAGCCGGGAGGCTGCTGTTAAGCCTCCCGGATGGGGGTCTACTCGTGAGTAGGCATGGCATGAAGGCGTGCCATGGCTACTCACGATCGCAAAAAGCAGGTTTGCAGGAGCGCTCACTCCGCATATCTGCTTTTTGCCAGGGATTCTCGAGTGGGTTAGCCACTCCAGAACCACCGGGCTCGGCTGCAAGCCCGGTGGTACTGATGACCAACAAAAATCGGGCTAGCCTCTGCTAGCCCAATTTTTGTTGGTTGTGAGAATAGCCCCATAGACATTAATGCATCACCAACCACAAATTTGCTAAAGGTGAGGTTTTGCCAGAACGGAACCCTAGCGGTTGGCAAGGGATGTCTGTAGTACTTTATGGTGAACATAAGAACATAAGCAGGCTTTTCTTAAAGCCACACTTTCCCCTATTTTTTAAAAAAAATTAAACCCACAATTTTTCCTATTTTTAAAAAAATGTTTCCTTGATTATCTTGCAAAACATCGTATGCACTCGCACTCACACCCTTCAGCCATGTAGGGTGTACCACTCTGGGATTGCTACATCCTACACAAACTTGAACAGTGCACAGTATGAATGGAAATTTTGGGTTCCGAGAGGAACCCTATTAAAGCAGCCCTATGTGAATGGCCCCCAGGTTTCTTTGAATTACAGTGGTCCCTCTACTTACGAAATTAATCCGTTCCGAATGCACATTTGTAATTCAAAAAGTTCGTAAGTCGAAAAGCGGTTTCCCATAGGAATGCATTGGGAACGGATTAATGCGTTCCGGAGCCTAGAAAAAAGACCCAGACCCCCAGTAAGGCTTGCAAACTGCACAGGAACATTTCTTTTCAAGAATAAACAGGCAGTAAACAGGCAGGCAAGTCAAGGAAACCGCATGTAAAATTCGTAAGTCGAGGAAACCCCATCTAAAAATTTGTAAGTCGAAAAAACCGCATCTAAAACCGGATCTAAAACTGCCATTTGTAACTCGAAAAATACTTATGTCGAGTAGTTCGTAAGTCGAGGGACCACTGTATCTTTATTGTACTTATAATACTTATATGCAACTAATATATTACTTGATCACTCCATGGTGCCCTGGTGGACCCGATTCCCGCAGTCCCCACTGGTTCTGTAATGGAGCCGGTAGTCGTGTGGGTGGCCAATCTAGCCACCCAGGGCTTGGAGACTGCTCATGTGTGGGGAGAGAAGGCTAAGCCCGCTCTCCCCGCACAAAGCCTCCTGGGTCATGTGATGTGCGGGTCATGTGAAGCACATCATTTTTTTCCTTCTGGTAAGGAAGTAGCTAGGTTGGAAAAAAGGATGGAGGAAAAGGCCTGGAGAGAGGGAAAAGACTGAAGAATAAGCAGCAGAAGGCCAGTGAGACTCCTGGAGCTCAGAACTGGAGCTCAGAACTGGGAGCTCAGAACTGGAGCAGGAGAACACTGGCAGCAAGGCAGCAAATTATTGAGGGGTCGCTCTGGACTCTTTCCATGGGCTTTACAGGAGAAGCCTGGAAGCAACAGAGTCCAGTACATTATTTGGTTTTGCAGTGCTGCCCCAGCAACACAACATGACAACACTAACTGGAGGTGGAGTGGGTGGGAAAGGGTGCTGCTAAAGGAATTCCTCACTCTGGGCCCTATTTAGCCTAAGGTCAGTCCTGCACATACAGAGTCATCACTTGATGCTGTAATCACCATTCACATGGGAAGCCCTGCCAAACTACTATATTCAGAGTGGAAAATATTGTTTTTCTTTTGCCAGGAAGAAAATAACAAAGAGAAATGTTCTGTACATTTCAGAAATCTATTTACTGGGTGATGGGTGGTCGACAAGGTGACATACAAATGCATGGAAATTGTGGAATCTCCATTGGTGGTATTAAATTAATATTCTATGGCTGAAATTGTTCTTTATGGACTTAAGGTTCCACCCAGGTCCTTGTGGAATTTGGACCTTCCACCCCCAGAACTTGAGGCTCCACCTGGGTCCTATGTGTATGATTGCTTATTTGCATTAGACATTTGATATTTGCCACTCAAATCTCCTGAGTCTTGGGTTATTGTGACCACTGAAGTTAATTATGGACAGGTGCTGTGAACTCCTCTAGCTGATGAATTGTATAGCATGCAAGTATTTCTGGCAGCTCCAAGATATTTGAAATATTTATAAAAAACCTCCCTGACCTATGAAGTCAAGTCAACACATTAAAAATGTGTGCATTTTGATTTATACACCTAACTCATGTTCATTTTGGATCCGAGTTTTGGGCAACCATGATGGAAAATGTGGGTCATAGACTGAAAGCATACAACCAATGTTTTAAAACAAAAACAAAGAAATGATTTAAATTTTAAAAGTTCACTATTTCTAACAGATCATAAATAACATCCTTGCTTCAATAACATGATGAGTTGAAAGCAAGCTTGTTTAGGTCTTTGCTATGGTATAATTGCTGATTAAATGAGGGCTAGGTTGTTGTAGTGTTAAAAAATAAATGCCATTATTATAGGATGGAATCAGAAAGTGCAGCTTATTTTTATGAGACTCATACAGACTAATGTCTAGTTACCGCAACATTATGATTCTGATTTTTAAAAAGCAATAAGCAAAGAGCATAAATGCTCAACATACACCATATTCTATAACAGAAGTGGCCAACTGGAAGCTCCCAGGTCAGATTTGGTATGTAAAACAATTTCCTCTGCTTCCCACAAGTCCCTTCCAAATTCCAACTAAGGCACATGCCACAGTTACACTCATAAGGTAAACAGATTTGTTTTCTGTGTGAATACTTCAATGTTACATCTCACTATGGCTTTTATAGCTGTGCTCATATGAACAAACACAAATTATGTGAGGTGGTTCTGTTAGGATTGTTTGTTTGTTTGTTTGTTTGTTTAATGTGCAGTCCACCGCAAACGTCCATCTCTGGGCAGTGTACAACATAAAACAATTTAAAAATGAAAACAGAGAAGGCCCTTCTCTGCGTAGCCACCAGACAAGCTGGTGGTAACTGCAGACAAACCTCTCCAGATGATCTTAACAGGTGGTGGGGCTCATGGCGAATAAGACATTATCTTAGATACCCAGGGCCTAAGCTGTTTAGGGCTTTATAGGTTATAACCAGCACCTTGTATTTTGCCCAGAAACCTACTGGTAGCCAGAGTGTAGCTCTTTCAGTATAGGAGTAATATGGTCTACAGGTGGAGACTATGGCCAGGAGCGCTTTCTATCAACTTCGGTTGATACAACAGCTGTGTCCGTTCCTTGAAGATCATTATCTCAAGACTGTGGTGCACTCACTGGTAACTACTCAGCTTGACTATTGCAATGTGCTCTACATGGATCTGCCTTTGTATGTCATTTTGGAAACTTGGAAATGAAGCAGCCAGATTGGTTTCCGGAGTTTCTCAGAGACCATATTATGCCTGTTTTAAAAACAGCTGCACTGGGTGTCAGTATATTTCCTGGCAAAACATGAAGTGCTGGTCATTACCTTTAAAGCCTTAAAAGGGTTAGGACCAGGTTACCTGGGAGACAGCCTTCTTCAGTAAGGTCCCCAACGCACTTTAAGGTTATCAGCAGAGTCCCTCTCTGGCTGCTGCCAGCTCACCTGGCAGCGACTCGGGATTGGGCCTTCTCTGTAGCTGCTTCTGGGCTCCAGAATGGGCTCCCTATGGATATTAGAGCTATGGATATTAGAGCTTTTTAGCAGCCTTTAAGAGCCTTAAAACATATCTTTTTAGCCTGGCCTTTGGTGAATACTGAAATGATTTTAAACTAGTTTTAATTTTGTTTTAATAACTTGGTTAAAAACAAATAAATCTGCTTTTATATTTGTAAACCTCCTAGATCCATCTGGGTGAGGTGGTATAATAAATGAATGAATGAATGAACAAACGAATGAATGAATGAAAGCTCACGCGAATAAGAACAGGGATGAGAGTATTCCTTGGGAATTGTTGCTCCTGTTCCTTTACTAAGCAAGTCCTCCATACATATGTATGTACAAGGGTCAAAGCAGGGGCGGATTGAGCTTTTTGCCATCCATAGGCAAAAAGGTTTTTGCCACCCTTTTGCCTTAAACAAAAAAGTTTGCCTTAAAAAAAAAATAAGCTAGAAGGGGGAGAATTTCTCTATGCCCACTCTACCCTTGCTGCTGCAGCCGCTGCCCACAGAGAGAGGCAGAAAAATATGAGGGGCAAAATTTGCGGCTCCTCAAATTTTGCCGCCATAGGCAAATGCCTACTCTGCCTCTCCGTTAATCCACCCCTGGGTTAAAGAGTGTGGAAGACTTAGCATTTGTAGAAACTGTTCATGTGGACTCCATCTTTGTTTGTCAAATCATGTCTCATCACTTCATTTAGAAGAAAGACCAATAAATCGAAACACCACGTGCAATTATACAGCATATCCATTCACATCCTCTTCCAGTTCTGTAATATAGATAATCATTTATATTAGGACAAGAAATGCTGATGACATTAGCCAACAGAGCACAGATTTGTGTGACACGCTCACATAAAGACAGGAAATGCAGGCTTCTCACCTCCCTCTGAAAACTTTTCCGGCTGCCGAAGTACACAATAATTGACATGTCTCCAGCAGGACTGCCTGACCACATGGATTCCAAACAATTACTTTCCTCAGCTGTTAGATTTTCAAACGTGATCTATAGAGCGATGCTGACAGTAGATTTTCTGCCAGCAATAAAGGTGGCCTGATTCAGAGAATAATTATTGTATGCAAATGAATGTGATTTTCCTCTGCCCTTTTATGGATGACTCCGCTCTGCCATTCATCAGGGCCACAAATTTCACTTGGTCGGAGACGGATTTAAAGAGACAGACGCCTCTGGAGCTTTGTCCGGGACTTACTAAATCCACACTTAAGTATCTTCCTAAAAATAGGTGTACATATGCTACCAATGGCTGGCAGATTCCCACCTCTTTGTCTGTAGTATGTGGCTTAGACATTTGCGGCAAAAACATCGGCACCCCTGGCCTCACAAATGTAATAGCAGTCTTTTTTCAAAGCATAGCTTATATGTAGTTCCCTGCAAGCCCCTTGTGTATCCTCGCTTTCTCTCTTCTCATGCACACACTATCATATATACACAGAGCAATTTGTTATGTACATGTGTATTGTTGTCAGCCCGCTTTGCGGCAGAAAAGACAAAAAGCTGTATCTTTTCTGACCATGATCAGTGATGTGGTAGATGTGACATCGTGGGTAAAGAACAAGAAAAATGTTAGCTATTCATCGTTCAGCTTCTCTTTTGATATCATTGCTATATCCCTATAGATTCTGAGTTGTGTTTGTATGTGTAAATATGAGTGGTAGGTGAAAAGGAAGGTAATCATAAACAAGTCACTCCCTGATGCTGGCCACAAGAACATGATGGTGAGTTCACAGGAAATCTGTAGTACATAATGTGTCATTGTTAAATATCAGTTTCTGCATTTGTTCCCAGCATGCGGTATGCATCCTCCTCCTTCGAGTATGGAAGAAAGAGGAATGTGAGTGATATAACTGGAACAGGTCCATCTGTCAGTGGGCTGTCTTGTTACTCATTCTGTAACAATATACTGATGTCACAGTAGATCCAGAACACTTCCCCCCACCTTAGTGGCACTAAAAAGCAGAGAAGCTATGATGTGGGGCATTTTCCATCCATTGTGTAGGGGTGTGTGTGTGTATCTACACAATGCAGTAAGCACCACTAGAGGCCATCATACACTTGCCTAAACAAATACCAGATTAATGCATTCATTTCGTGGAAAAATCAGAAGCAGCAACTCAATCCCTTGCATTGCCAGAATAAAATTATAGAGTTGAATGAATAAGCCCTTGTCGTTCAGGGATGCACAGAACATTTTTTTAAAAAACTAGGGAATGGTTACAATAACCAATAGAGAATTCAGTGATAAATACTCATCAGCCTATGTTTTCACAAAAAGTGTGGAAAAGTGCATTTTACTGAAGAGAATTATAAGGACCATATCAGAGCACGTATGTTGTGGCCCAGATAGGGGTGTGCCGAACCAGTCCACGATCAAACCAGCCCTCAACGAACCGGGCTGGTTTGACCGATTCAATCACAGACTGGATCGGCCCTGGCAAAAGGGGTTCATCCATGATCGAACCAGACTGAACCTGCTTCATCCATGGACCAGTTTGCTGGTTCAAGTGCCTGTAAAGGGGAATCCACTGAGGATTTCCCTTTGCTTCCAAAGGTAATAAAAGGCAGTGGGGGACCAGCGAGAGAGAGAGGCAACTATAAAACTGAAAGAGAAGGCAGCATGCAAATGCACATACGTGGAGGCCATTTGCATGCCATTGACACTGAGAGGGTGGGCGAAGTGTCATGCAGGCCTGCGCTAAGTGCCTTCTCTTTCAGTTTGAAAAGTGCCTCCTCTCTCGGCACTCCTCCACCGCCTTTTCTTACCTTTGTAAGCAAAGGGGAACCCTCACCAGATTCCCCTTGACAGGTGCTCAAACCAGCAAACCAGTTTGAGCCAGTTTGGTCGGACAGACTAGACCAGCCAGTCGGTTCAACTGAACCAGTTCACGGAGTGTAGTCCGGTCCGAATTCGGACTGAACCACACAAACTGGTTACACACACACCCCTAGTCCCAGATACATCAGGTTGGCATATATCATTCAAGTCAGCTGAGATGATGTAAAAATTAATTATTTTTCTAACTTCAAGCTGATGTTTTGGTGTTTTATAATTTGAAGAGTATCCTGAGATTTCTACTCACCTTTTCAAATTCAGCACCTCTTTCAATGAACACAGTGGGTTCGTTGTAAATCACTACGCAAATGTGTCATGATAAAATTGCAATGAACTTTTTGTGTTCCTTTCTTTCTGAAGCACTTTTGGTTTACCAGAACTAGAGGATATGGTCATTTTACATCAGTGGCCAAATCAGTGGTCATTTTATAGATGCTTTTGAAATTTGCCAAATTCAGAACAAGATGGCAGAGTTCACAGATTTCCAACATTTAAACTTTAAGTCAGTGTATATTATTGGCTGCAAATCTATGACTAATTCATATGTTACTGTTGGGTGTAGGAGCCACTTCCATATGGGCTGGTTTCATGGTGCACTGCCATATCTGTATAGAGAAATCACTTGATTATGCAAATGACATAGAAATATTTCCATACCAGTACTGCCTGAGAAATGACATATTTATGAATTATGGAAGCAGCCTTCCTGGCAAATGTTAATTTATGAATTGTAGTGATGGCACCCACAGGGAGGGTGGATTCAGAAATCCTTCCTAACTGAGCAAAGATGCACCTTTTAAAGTGGAGATTCACTTTTATTTAGCAGGGGAGAGCAACTGTCCCTGTCCAATCCCAGCACAGCATGTAATCTTATATGCTCCATTTGTACTGCCAGTTCTGGATAGGGTCACACTTCCCCAGAAGTTATGCAGTCTGGGGGTGCTTCGAGACACAAACCTCTCCCTGGTGCCCCAGGTTGAGGCAGTGGCCAGAGGTGCCTTTTATCAGCTTTGGCTGATACTTGAGCTTTGTCCGTTTCTTGTCCGTTTCAGCTTTGTCCGTTTCTTGAGATAAATGACCTCAAAACAGTAGTATATCTGTTCGCCAACTCCAGACTTGATTACTACAATGCATTCTATGTGGGGCTGCCTTTATACATACACCAGAGAGGCCCTGGTGGTGCAGTGGTAAAACTGCTGCCCTGTAACCAGAAGGTTACAAGTTTGATCCTGGCCAGGGGCTCAAGGTTGACTCAGCCTTCCATCCTTCCGAGGTCGGTAAAATGAGTACCCAGAATGTTGGGGGCAATATGCTAAATCATTGTAAACCGCTTAGAGAGCTTCGGCTATAGAGCGGTATATAAATGTAAGTGCTATTGCTATTACTATTGCTATTTCTATTGCTACATAGTCCGGAAACTAAAGCTGGTCCAGAATGCGGCAGCCAGGTTGGTCTCTGGGTCACCCTGGGGAGACCATATAACTCCTCTCTTAAAAGATCTATACTGGTTGCTGATAAGTTTCAAGGTAAAATACAAGGTTTTGGTTATAACCTATAAAGCCCTAAACAGCTTGGGCCCTGAGTATTTAAGAGAACACCTTCTTTGCTATGTACCACACCACCCATTGAGATAATCTGGAGAGGTTTGTCTGCAGTTACCACTGGCTTGTCTGGTGGCTACTCGGGGATGGGCCTTCTCCATTGCTGCCCCAAGGCTTTTGAACACACTTCCTGCTAAAATAAGAGCCTCCCCAGATGCTGAAATAAGACCCTCCCCAACTTTTAAAAAGGCAGTCAAGACGCATTTGCTCACCCAGGTTTTTAATTAGATATTGTTTTAATTGTGTTTTTAGTAGTTTTAACATTTAATTTTAATTGTTGTAATGTTTTAATCTTTTTATCTGTTGTTTTTATTATCTTGTGGTAAACCGCTCAGAGACTTGCATTTTGTGCATACAAATGTGTTAAATAAATAAATAAATAAATAAATAAATAAATAAATAAATAAAACATCCCAACTTTACATGGAAAAGGGTAGTTAACTACTTAAGTGCAAATGGAGCATATAAGATTACATGCTTGAAAAGCAACAACAAAGTACAGGGAGACTAAAATAATACCTTTATTAGGATGAAAGTTATATGTGAGCTTTTGAGCTACACAGAACCCTTTGTTCAGGATGTAATTAAAAAGGGAAAATGTTTCTGGGAGAAGGCATCACCTTTTGACCTGTCTGCAGTCTTTTTCAATCTTAAGATGAAATAGAAAAGGTTCTTGCAGACTAATTAAGAACTGTGCCCTATTTATATATTTCAAACATTTCTATAAAGCATTTTGTGTGGACAGCTCTCCAGAGCTGTTTACAAAAACTATCAATAAATGACATCAAATGATAAAACGGTAGAATATTCACTTGTACTAAAGGCCTCAAATTATTACTACATTGAGGCATGTTGAGCAAGAAAAGCTAATTAGCAACATGATTTTATGAATCAAAAATTGCAATAGAGCTTGCTCATGACAAATCTGAGAGTTCCACTTTAGATATATTATCTAAAATAAGCTATTTATTGGATTTTGTCTCTAGCCATCAGTGATTTTATCTAACCCAGGAAAGGGTTGGGGCTCTCCAGAACCCGGTTTGAATGTGTGACTCACTCAAAAGATGACTTCTGAGCATAAGAACCTTTCAGTCACTACAAGGTGGCAACCATAAACACCCACACACCCACACCCACACCTACACACACACCACCCATTATCCCACCTCATGGGAACATGGGAAGCTGCTTTATGGACCAGTCAGACCACTGGTCCATCTAGCTCAGTATTGTCTAATACCTCCAAGGCTGCAGGCAGGAATCTCTCTCAGCCCTTTCTTGGATACGCCAGGGAGGGAACTAGGAACCCTGATGCCATTCCCAGAGTGGCCCCATCCCTGAATAAGTTACAGTGCTCACATGTAGTATTCCATTCAAATGCAAACCAGGGGAGACCCTGCTTAGCAAATGGGACAATTCATGCTTGCTACCACAAGACCAGCTGCAAACACACTAATATTCAGCTGAAATATCCCTCTCCCCTTCCACCCACTACAAAAATTTCATGCAATGATAAGAACACCCCTATCCTGTCATTCTGTAACTGGATACATACCAGGCAGATGGTGAATGAGAGCTCTCCAGATAGACCCACACCCTTTACTGCACTAGGCCCATACCCTACTCTTCTCCAGGGAGATATGGGGTGCTAGATGGTGGAAAATCCTACAAGTTGTGAAAAGAAGGCCCACCTTTGCAGAGTTGTAGAGTTTTACAGTGAATTTCAGATGTCACACTGTCTTGGAAAATGCACAAGCATTGATCCACATAACTTTTATAAGACCACAATGGAATGGAAGACAAAATTTCTTTTTCTTTCTTTTTTAAAGTAAGTGGCACAAAAATGTTCATTGAAGAATAACTCAACTAAACTGGAAAGGGTACGAGAAACAAAATGAGCAGATGAGGAAGCTAATGAACAGCAATTGACAAACTGTCATTAGTATTGGTCAGATCCACACAACAGAACAGAAAATACATTTTCTTCTTCAAATATTCCACTTCACCTTCTAATAAGAAGATCTAGCAGTGCATCCTCCAAATTAAAGTAGCATACTTGTGATGAATGACCTTCTCCAGGCTTGATTCAGTTTGGGACGGGCAATCATGAATAAAAGTGAAAAGCTCTCCAAATTTTCCACCTCCCGAGTTCTAATTTCCTTCTTGCTGATCTCTGAATCCTCTTAGTTGGTGGCTGTGGACAGGGAGCATGTTTTTTCCCCACCCTCCTCTTCCTCTCTGGCAGTGGCAACAGCAGCAGGGAGGGAGGCACATGTACTGCTCCTTGAATTCTGCTATAGCAGCATTCTAGATGGGGGAGGGGGCGCATCTCCTTCTCTCCTTTCTCTTTGCCATCACCCCAGATGAGGAAGGGAAAGAGAGACCCTAGCCTCCTTCTTTGTCACTGCTACCATAGCAGACATCACAGCAGCCACAGTTAGGTGGTTGATGGTTGGATGAGTCAGAAGGCAGTACATGTGTGGCCTGGATAATAACTCCAATAATGCTTTCAGCCACCGTACGATAGCAAGCATAAAGTCACCTTCTGAAGTGAGGTGGATGGTAAAATGAAACATGAGCTTTTTCATCATGACACCATGACTGTGTAATACCTTTTCCATTTCTCCATTAGGCTTCTCGTTAGAATGAACTTTCTGCTACTTCTCCCCCACCCCCAGCAATAATATTTAGTTTTCAAAATATGTTTAAACATCAGTTATACAACCAATCCCTCTCCCCCGATATTTTCAAGTTATTCCTCCATCCTTCCATCCTGAGTCTACAATTGCACGCTACTGAGTGCAGAAATTAAAAGAAACTAACATAGGAAAACAAGGCAAGACAGAACTAAATCAAATAAATGGGAAGAAGGAGAAGGTGATGCATTTAGGGTTGTGAAGTGAAGATGAACTTAAAAGGCTCCTAATGACACAGTGTGAAATGACTTGACTAGCAAGCCAGAGGTTGCCGGTTCGAATCCCTGCTTGTATGTTCCTGCTTGTATGAATCTCTTCTTGTATTCCCCAGACTATGGGAAACACCTATATTGGGCAGCAGTGATATAAGAAGATGCTGAAAGGCATCATCTCATACTAGGAGGAAATCCTGTATTCTACCAAAGACAACCACAGGGCTCTGTGGTTGCCAAGAATTGACACCGACTCAACAGCACACATTACTTTACCTTTATGCTATTATTAAGAAGCATAACTAAGTATCAAACATTTCCAAAAACAAAGGCCAAATATTCAAATATTTCTCATTTATCTCACTTCCATATTGGATTCTGCGCATTTTCCAAGATGTAATTTATATGAAACTATATTCCTGCAGAGGGGGAATTATTTATCACAATTGGAGTTTTTTTAAAATCCATACTTTCAACTAAAAAAGCTCAACCTTACACTTCCCTACAGCAGAAATTCAGCCATCAACAGGCACTGACCACTACTGGGCCAATAGGCCAGGTTGCCTGCTTGGTAACCTTAGCCTTGATTTTAGCTCCACGGTGTTCCACTACATTGATCAGTACTTTCACTTTGTCTGCCATCCCAGACCTTTGCCTGGTACTGTGTATTCAAGTTCAAATTCTTTATTGCTTAAAGCTGAAGTCATCACAATATAAAATAAAAAGTACTGTGCATTCACTAATGCTGCCTGTTGGCTGATCCCTAAACCACCTATTGTCAGGATTAAAATTCTCTCCATGGTTCTAACTGACCACTGCTGATCATCTGCAAGCTTTAGCCCTGAATGGGAAAGTACTAGCCTTAAAACAGACAGAGCAGTACAAGTGTTTCAACCTTTTCTTCTCAACTCCACTACCTGTCTGCTTTTTTCTGAGCTTTAACATTTGCTGCCATTTTATCCACTGTTAAAATAACCTTTGGAAGTTATATTTGCACACATTCATTTCACCTAAAGTAACCTTACCATTGTCAATTTTCTGTACTTGCAGCAAATAGATGCTTTTGCTTAAAAATCAAGAGAGCAGAAAAATATAAAGACACCACCCCAGTCTAAACATATTTGGAAATACTGGATCTAGCATCTACTCCACTCATTTCTGGAATCTCTTCTCTCTTTGGTGTATGCATACTGTCAGAATAGAGTTGCAATGGAAGGGGATGAAGTTTTTTGTTTTTTGTTTGGTTTTTTGTTGTTGTTTTGTTTTACAATGTATAACGATTTCCAGTGTGCTGGTGCAGCCCCAAGCAATAGATCAGACTGTGCATATGGCAAATGCCATCTGAACATACAAAGAATGTTTACCTTCTGCAGATTCATGAAACAAGGATGGATGTGAGGATATGACTTCATTGAAACTGTCACATAAATTGCATAATGTCTACTTTTTATTTTTGAGGGGGGAGGCTAAAGAGACTAAAGATTTTGGTGGGGCTGGGAAAACAGGTAGGAAGATCTTTTAAAAGTTTACAATTACATCTCTCAAAAGAAACAAATCTTTTAAAATATTACTTCATTGTGCCTTTAAATTTGTTCATTCACTTATTTGAATAAACAAGGTTGGCAAACAAAGTGGCATTATTTATTTTTATTTTTTGTTCCATTTCTGTACCGCTTTTCATTAAAATAATCCCAATATGCAATATAATTAAAACAATGCACAATTAAAATACAAGTGAAAAGTAGAAATATGAAATATAAAAAAATAATATATCTTTATTTTAAAGTTTAAAAACTTGTATAAAGCACTAACACAAAAAACATAAAGCAGCAGCAGTAAAAACTATATTCCCATATAAAAACCTGTGTGAAGAGCCACATTTTTACTTGGTTTCTAAAAACTGTGATGGAGGCTGAGGAGTGGATGCCAGCCAGGAGAGCATTCCAAAGCCTGGAGGCAAGGACTGTGAAGGCCGTGTCCCATGTGCACGACATCCGAGCCTCTCTCACCAATGGCGCACGGAGCAGAGCTCCCTCTGATGATCTTGTCAAGCAGGCAGAAACCCTTAGGAAGAGGCAGTCCTTCAGATATCCAGGGCCCAAACCATTAAGGGCTTTAAAGGTGCTTCAAAACCAGCACCTTGAATTGGACCCAGAAACAAATTGGTAGCCAGTGCAGTTCTTTCAGATTGGGTATAATATGATCCCAGCAGGCAGCTCCAGATAAAATCCTAGCTGCCACATTTTGCACTAGTTGCAGTTTCTGAATATTCTTCAAGGGCAGTCCCATGTAGAATGTGTTACATTAATCCAGCCATGACATGACTAAGGTGTGGGTAACTGTGGCCAGATCTGCATTCTCACAGGGACACAGTTGGCGAGTTAGCCGAAGCTTTGCAAAAGCATCCCTGGCCACTTTTTCATTTTCAAGGCAAGTCTTTCATCTTCAAACAAAAGGTCTGCACTTTGGCACAGTGGTGGTAAGATTCCTAAAATATGCATACAGATTAACATGTCAAAGTTATATAACACTGGTACAATTCCCTTTGTATACAGGGAAATTTCCATTTGTCCCCAGATCTGCCGTCTTGAGAAAGGAAAACAGCTGGTGAGCTAGCTGAAGCTGTGTAAAAGCATCCCCGGCCACTGCCTCCACCTGAACAACCAAAAGTAGAGGCAGGTCCAGCAGTACTCCCAAGGTGCACACTTACGCTTTCAAGGCGAGTGCAACCCCATCCAGAACTGGGCCAATCCCTTCATCCCGATTGGCTCTCCTACTGACTAACAGCACCTCCATCTTATCTGGATTCACATTCAGTTTATTAGCCCATATCCAACCTATCATGCATCCACTGCCTCCCTAGGATCAGATGATAAGGAGAGATAGAGCTGAATGTCATCCACATATTGCTGACAACTCAGTCCAAGTTCCTGAATGACCTCTCCCAGCAGTTTCTTGTAGATTTTGAACAGCATGGGGGACAAAACTGAACCCTGTAAGACACCACAAGCCAATGGCCAAGGAGCTGAGCAATAGTTCTGCAGCAACACCTTTTGGATCCTTACCACAAGAAAGGACTGAAGCCACTCCAAATAAGTGTCTCCAATTCCCATACTCAAGAGGCGGTCAAGAAGGATACCATGGTTGATGGTATCGAATGCCACTGAGATGTCCAACAGTGCCAACAGGGGTGCACTCCCCCTGTCATGACCTGCCAGCATATAAACAAGGCAGTTTCAGTCCCATATCCAGGATGGAAGCCAGATTGAAAGGGATATAGTTAATCTGTATCATCCAAGACTCTTTGTAGCTGAGACACCACCACACACTCTATCATCTTGCCCCCAAAGGGGAGGTTAGAAACAAGTCTGTAATTATTCAGGTTGGACGGGTCAAGGGAGGGCTTTTTTAATAGTGATCTCACCACCGCCTCCTTGAGACACGATGACATCCTGCCCTCCTCTAATGAAGCACTGATTATCGCTTCCAACCACTTGCCCGTACCCTCCTTGGCAGATTTTATTAACTATGAAAGGCAAGGGTCTAGAGTGCATGACGTTGCACACACCCTGCCCAGGATGTGGATCTTGTCCAATCCTCAGGCTGAACCAACTGAAAAGAATCCAACACAATTCCAGATGGTACCCAGGTAGATGGTACCCGAAGTACATCTGCCAGAACTGCCAAAATCCTGGATCTTGTCCACATCCTCAGGCTGCACCAACTGAAAAGAATCCAACACAATTCCGAATGGTAACCAGGTAGATGGTACCCAAAGCACATCTACCAGAACTGCCAAAATCCTGGAGTCCAAACTGGCATGGATGTGAGAGACTTTATCTACAAAGTGGCATGCAAATTCATCACAGTGGGCTATAGATGGTTCCTCTCCCATTACACAGGGGGATATGTGAAGCAATAACTTTGCTACACGGAAAAGCTCTACTGGCCTACAATGAACAGATGCAATGGAGGTGGGGTGGGGGTTCTTAACTGTTGCCCCGCTGCCCCATGGAGTAGTCCCAAAAATGGGCTCTAGCCCATGTTCAGTCAGATTCATCACAACTCTTCCTCCATCATCGTTCCAACTGTCATCCGAGTTGTTTCACTGCCCTAAGCTCCTCACACAATTATTTTCCCACCATGTAGAAAGATAATCGCTATTGCAAATGGTTCTTCTTATTCTGTTACCCACAATCCCCAGCAATTCCCTCTCCGCATTAAATGTCTCAGACTCCCATCACTTCCAGACAAATGCTCTGCCAGCTGAAAAGCAGCTGCAGTACCTGAAGCCAGAGCTTCGTTTATCTGTTACCCATAATCCTTAAAGTGGACAAAAGATCTCTGAAACACATAGAGACACACCACAGGAGAATAGTTGAAAATAGAGCATATAGAGCATAGAAAATAGAGCATATTTTCAGTCAAAACATCCTGCAGCATCTCCACATAATGTTTCATGGCATATGACAGGAAGACGGTGACATGTCTCATCACTAGTCAAAAAACAACAACAACCTTGTCAAGTATAACTTTGCAACTGGAAAAACAGCAACACTGCACATCATTTCTATAGCCACAAACTTATGCAGAATGGAATAAGCAGAAAAGCCATTTCAACAACAACAACAACAACAACAACAATTGATATACCACTTTTCAACAAGGTTTCCAAAGCGGTTTACACAGAGAAATAATAAATAAATAGGATGGATCCCTGTCCCCAAAGGGCTTACAATCTAAAAAGAAACATAAGATCGACACCAGCAACAGTCACTAGTGGTACTGTGCTGGGGGTGGATAGGGCCAGTTATTCTCCCCCTACTAAATAAAGAGAATCACCACATTAAAAAGGTGCCTCTTTGCCCAGTTAGCAGGGGTATTTATTAAACAGTATCAGATTTTATTAAACTGCATTTATTAAGCAGTATCAGATTTTATTTTAAAATGCATTCCTACTTTGTAGAAGATCCTATCAGGTATTATGTCATTTTGTAACAGTATAGTTCTCAGCCTTCTTAAGAACTTAACATAAGGACATAAGAACAGCCCTGCTGGATCAGGCCCTCGGCCCATCTAGTCCAGCATCCTGTTTCCCTCAGTGGCCCACAAGATGCCTCCTGGGAGCCCATAGGCAAGAAGTATGTGCATGCCCTCTCTCCTGCTGTTGCTCCCCTGCAACTAGTATTGAGAGGCATTGTGCATCTAAGGCTGTTGGTGGCCCACAGCCACCAGATTAGTAGCCATTGATAGACCTGTCCTCCAGAATCTGTCTAAGCCCCTTTTAAAGCCATCCAAGCTGGTGGCCATCACCATATCCCATAGCAAAGAATTCCATAGATTAATTATGTGCAGTATACACTCCCTCTTGTCGGTCCTAAAGTTCCCGAGCTTCAGTTTCATGGGATGAACCCTGTTCTAGTGTTGTGTGTGTGAGAGAAAAATTTCTCTCTGTGCGCCCTCTCCAATCCACGCATAATTGTATACACCTCAATCAAGTCTTCCCTTAATCGCCTCCTTTCCAAGATAAATAGCCCCAGATGCTGTAGCCTAGCCTCATAGGGAAGGTGCTCCAGGCCCCTGATCATCTTGGTTGCCCTCTTCTGCACCTTTTCTAGTTCTACAATACCCTTCTTAAGATTTGGTGATCAAAGCTGTACACAATTCTCCATATGTGGCAGCACCACAGATTTGTATAAGGGCATTATAATATTGGCATTTTTATTTTCAATCCCCTTCCTAATGACTCCTAGCATGGAATTAGCCTTTTTCACAGCTGCCACACATGGAGTTGACACTTGCAGTGAGCTGTCCACCAAGACCCCAAGATCTCTCTCCTGGTCAATCACTGACCGGTCAGATCCCATCAGCGTATACGTGAAGTTGGGGTTTCTTTGCCCCAATGTGCATCACTTTATACTTGCTTACCTTGAACCTCATTTGCCATTTTGTTGCCCACTCACTCAGTTTGGAGAGATCTTTTTGCAGCTCCTCACAATCTGTTGTAGATTTCAGTACCCTAAATAGTTTAGTGCCATCTGCAAATCTGGCCACTTCACTGCTTACCCCAACTTCTAGATCATTTATGAAGAAGTTAAAGAGCGCTGGTCCCAGTACAGATCCCTGGGGGACCCCATTTCTTACTTCCCTCCATTGTGAAAACTGTCCATTTATTCCTACCCTCTGTTCTCTGTCCTTCAACCAGTTACTGATCCACACATGAATCTGTCCCCTTATCCCATGACTGCTAATTCTACTCAAGAGCCTCTGGTGGGGAACTTTGTCAAAAGGTTTTTGGAAGTCCAGGTATACCAAGTATTCTTCTAGTCCCCTTTTCAACTGTCCTTTCAACTGTCTTTCCCTAGCCCCACTTCCCGTTTTCAAACACATACCTCTGATAAGACTTTAGTAAGGGTTAAGCAAATAGGTGCACTTTAAAGCGAAGTACATTAGTACCACCGATGGCATGACATCCTGACATTTCAAAAGAAAGGAAATACTTGGCTCAGGTTCCCTGAGACAACTTTTCAAGATCTTTCTTTTAAGAACACAAGCTGGTTTTCTTCCCTGCAAGAAGAATATGCCAACTGTAGGATGCCTCAGGTTGTCCCACTCCTCTATGCTTTCTCCACTCCCTGACTTTGCACACACTTTCTAAGTTAGTTTTAGCCACGGCTGCCCCATAAGAAATGCTATTCAACAGAGCCGGTGCCTGTCACCGCTTCCCATCACATGCCTGGTAATTAAACTCTGACTGATTTATTGACTGACAGCCAACAAATCCCAACCCAGTTTTTATGATATACATACTTCCCCAGGCTAAATTCACTCAAACAACAGCCCAGCTGAATGGGAGGGGTAGGACTGGGGAGGGAGAAAAGAGGGAAGAAAGAGTGATGGGTGGCAAAGCAGCATACACTTTCAAAATCTGGTCTTAGTAGATGAAGGGAATATATTTTGTCAAAAGAGGTGGGGGGAACCCTTGTCAAATGCAACATCTCTTTCAAACCCAGGCTTTGAGAGGAAAAAGAAGAAAAGAAGTAGTAAACATTATTACTTCAGCTTTAAGATTCATTTGAAATGCTTCACGTACAAAAGATCTCTGAAGGGGAAAACAAGACGTGCTTGCAGCTAATATTACAGTCAAGTTCCAATTTTACCTAAGGGAAAGCAGCTTTATTAAAAGTCATGACTGAAATTGCGTGACAGGTGCCAATATTCTCCACCCTGACAGATGTGTCAGTTTGCAAATGCCATTTTCTTGTCAGCAGTCCCTAGATGGAGTTGCTCCCATCACCATTTGTCTCTCTTCCAGCTAGATCACACATGCCCGTTGCCTGCCTCCAAGCTGCACTGCATTGTTTGATATGTGGAATCTTCACAATGAGACTTATTAAGAGACAGTCCATTATTTTTATTTAGCACATTTCCAAAACAAGCAGAGCGCTGCATGGAGATAATTTAAAAACGGTGTGGCAGGTCATCTTCGGGCCAGAGCAGCTCAATTTGAAATGCATAAGGAAGCAGTATCTCTCCACCCCCACCCTGCTCACTTCATAATGAGGGTGATTTGAGTGACATTTAACCCTTGAATAATGGCTCTGAGAGCCTGCAGTCCCGTATGGCTATATACGAGATACAGGCACCATTCAACATGAAGGATGTATTCTGCCTCGATTTTTCCTAAATCTTTGTTCCCCGTGCACTCTCTTATTTTGTTACAGGTGGGCTTGCTCGACGCAGCAATAAAATATAAAATACTCCTGATCGGCTGTATTTATGGACTCCTTTCCTCCTCCTGTTGGTTTCAAACACAAAAGAAAAATGGTATCTCTCGATCATGCCCGGTATGAGCTTCAGGTAAAGCAGCAGCCGTGTCCTCTTCAGCCTTTGATGGAAAATTATTACAGATGAAATAATTCAGTAATAGAAATGGTAATAGGAAAGTTCCCATCTAAAGGATGTTTGTGCTAACACTAGAGGCCATGATGTGTGATAAATTAGAACAACAGGGCCAACAATGAAACCTCAAAGTGCATCTTGCTTCAGCATTTCCAGATAAAACAAAAATAGGGTAAAAACAACAACTCTCCCCCATCCATATATGTTTTTACACACACCTTACATTTTAGAACACTTAGGGTGCATTCTCACAATGATCCAGGCTGGTGGGAAAGTGGGAATCCTAAATCGAAACGGGATGTGCACACCTAATTTTGTGCCATGAGAACCCAGAAATGTAGGGCTTGCATTTGTGCTCAGCCCACATCAACTCCAGAGCAGACACCCCAGATCAAATCCTAGATTATCAATCTGAGTTCCATGTGGGTTGGACATGACTGCAAGCCCTACATTTCTGGGTTCTCAAGTAAAAAAATCAGGAGTGTGTGTACAACTTGGATCTAGCAGTCCCATTTTCCTGCTAGCTCGGATCATCATGAGGATATGCCCATACCTTTCTGGCTGCCACTGGAAATTTCCCATTCTACAACCAGTGTACCCAGTTGTAGAATTTCTGATGAAGGCTACAAGCCTTCACAAAATGGTGAAAGTCTTGCTTCTCAAGAACCTTCAGTCACAATTAATGTTCAATCTCTGGAGCAATTCCATTGCTTAGTCAGCCATGGATGATTCCCTACAGCTCATTTTGACTAGTGAATAATTAATTATTCATTCACTGTTTCCAACTGACCACAACAAAAACTCAAAACCATCACAAAATAACATTCCTAGATTTAAATAACCAAAGCATGTTTAGAGAAGAGCTGTCCAGAATCTTTTATCTTTACTCTACACAATAAGGCCTGTCACAAAATAATCTGGGGTTGGTTTTGGGGAGGGAAGAACCCTATCCCAATCCCACATATGAGCAGAGCCCCCTTTAGGCTCTGTGCACTCACTCCCCAGACAATCATGGTGGTGCGTGCTATGGTTTGGCAAAAATGAAGCTGGGTCCTCGAGGATATCCCACAATGTATTGCATGCAGAGTAGAGAGGCAGCCCTCAGTACAGCAGCAAATCTCCTCTGATGAGTCCAGCACTCTATGAGTCACAGCACCCTATGACAAAGTTGGCCACCAGCTGCCTGAGTCTCATTTTTAGTGGTGATCTCTGCACTCATTTGCCAGATTGAGGTACATGGACTCCTCTCTCTCTCCAACCTGGGTTTAGCCCAGGGTAGAAAAGTGAAGTACCCAGATCTGAGCAAGCTGGGTTTGCAGGAGTTGTGTGGGTTCACACACACTTGCAAACCTGGCTACATGCCTCAGCCTCATTCTGCTGTTCATGTGTAAGATCTTAATGGCTGTGGAAGACAACAGAGTTAAACCACAATGTTGAGACCAGCGTATTACACCACACTACCAGACAACCAGCAAACCTTCAGTTAACGAAGGGCAGAATTGCCTCCGTAAGCACTGCCATCTTAGGAACCTTTCAGTGGTTTGTCTATGGTAGCATGGTCTTTTGGAAAGGCACTAAAGGCAAAGCAGTGGCTGCAAACCTTCTGCCTATGTTATGTGGGTACCATAAATGGGAGGCAAACAGGGCCACCATTATGGAGTGGTGTGGAGAACAAAACCTCCTGTACTGAACCTGGAGACAGCGGGAGGCCTGCCTCTGCCTGCCTGTCCACTGCTGTCCCTCCTCGTCACTGTTACCACCTCAAGGAGACCAGCAGAGTCCCGGCTTTGAGTGTCTCTGCAGAGACACTCTAGACCAACACTCTACTGGTCTAAACAGACTTCCTTGAAGTCAGCATTCTACTGGTCTCAATAAACTTCCTTTCCAATGCTCCTTATCAAAGGAATTGCAGGAGGCTGGAGAAGAGGATGCTGCCAGAGAAGGTGAGCCCTCATCCGGAAAGAAGGGGGAAGAGGAGGAAGGGAGGGAGGGAGGAAGAGCAGGCAGGAGATTTAGGTGATCTAGGTGAGGGATGGAAATAGTTGCAAGGTGTCCTTTCTGCAGCTTTCAGATTGAGAAAGAGGTCTGGGGCAGGGAGATGGGGGCGGGGGTGGGGACAGAAAAAGCTGCATAGGATGCTGTGAAGGGAGTAGCAGCAGCCCACTGCAGAATTGCCAATAAATTGTGGGTGA
This sequence comes from Hemicordylus capensis, assembly GCF_027244095.1. NCBI lineage: Eukaryota > Metazoa > Chordata > Lepidosauria > Squamata > Cordylidae > Hemicordylus > Hemicordylus capensis. The sequence continues at coordinate 225,839,765 of NC_069660.1, forward strand.
CGAGAGGACCATCCACATACAATGGACTAAGGGTGAGAGTAAAGCACATGCTTAAATCTCTCCTGTTCAAATGAAGTTTTAAAAATTTCTATTCAGATTATATATTTTAAAAATATACACACCGTTCTGTGTTTCTGATATATAGGCATCTTTCTGTTAATTCTATTAACCAAGTAAAGAGTGCTTGGTTGATTAATCATCTGTCAGTTAATGGAGTAAGTTTAGTCATGTTTATCTAAAGATTAACAGAGGAGGGAAGACACTTGGGCAGGCCTGTAGTCAGCTGAAAAGGGCGTGCACCAAAATAGGAGTGGGGGGGCAGCTTATCTGGTCTTTTTAAGACAACAGTCAAGTAACATATATTTTTAATGGGGGAGGGCCGAGAAAACAGGGAGGAGGGCCTGCCCCCCACCATAGCCCCCTGGCTGTAGGTCTGCAGAACAGAGGCCCTTGGTGAAATAACTTTAAGTTCTTTCCCTCCCATACTTAAGTTTTCTTTCAGAACGATGCTTTTATTTACTAATTTGTTGAAGCAAAGAACTGTACCAATAAGGCAAGGGAAAGCCCCCGCCCCAATCTGCTATCCAGCTGACCAGGAAGCCCCAAAGAGCTCCAGTTCCCAAAAACAATACAGGCACTCAGCCCCTAACTCCGTTTTCGATCTTGGTCTGAGTCATGGCAGCTCAGCTGCCCAATGCAAGGGTGGGTGTGTCAATGATTTAATATCTTATTAATGCACAAAAGTACTCACAGTCAGTATGGATGGAAATGTACATTCAATGTAATGCTTGGGGTGGGGTGGGGAATGACATAAAATGGGCAAATATTTTCAGGCCTGTTGAGAAAGGAAATGGAAGAAATGCCACACATTCTGTGCTCTTTTGCATGGATTGACAAATGGCTGCTGGTTGATCTATCCTATATTTTTGAAGTAAAGTATGAAGGAAGACTTAGACATTGAGGGTTTTTTTTTCAGGTCACCTTTTTCTGGCCTTTATTTGTAAAAATCGACAGTGTCTTTATTTCCAAGAGAGTAACATGCTAGGCAGCAAGTAGCTGTAAACAAGTTTCACCTCCCAATTTACTTCAGGCCTGTCACTTCCCATCCCTGAGAATAACTAAGTTTATAAAGATCCCCAGGCTCCTTGCCTTCTTAATCATGATAACTCTTATCAGACTCCCGTATCTCTGAAGCAGCACATTTTTCTTGTCCTCCCCCAGGAAAGAATGGTGTTTATAAGGCAATCTGTCGTAATCCTGTCAATTATCCTTTGGTGGACTGAGGCCATAGTGCCGTACAACCTCCAGAGGGGTCAATCTGAAGGATTTATTCCTAAGGCCTTGAAGTTTTGGTGTATAGCTTCAACTTTGACTGAAAATATCATGACATCCTTTTCCTTTACAATCAATTTTGGTAGCACATTATTCCACAAATACAATTCAGCCAATATAGTTCCATAAGATCTTTGTCCTATGAAGCTCCAACTCACTCAATAACTATAATATACCAAGTAGAGCCGAATGAAATTCCATGGAAATGTGGGTGTATGAGACTTTTCCCAAGGTCCTGAAAGCCAAACCTTTAAGCTGCTTTGATATATTGCATGACAAGCAGCACATAAATTAAAATATAAAGAAAATCTGTTGACAGATAACATCTCTGGACTGAGAAGGCACTGCATCCCTATCAACAGACTACAACTCTCTGTTTACCTTTTAAAGTTCTTATTTTATGGCTCTGGTTTTGTTTATGCAATTGTGCTATTTTATGTATTTATTATTTATTTATTTATTACATTTCTGTGCTGCCCTATCTGAAGGCTCTGGGTGGTGTACAACAAAAAACAAAAACAAACAACAACCATTTAAAACAATAGAATTAAAACAATATAAAACATATAAAACCATTTAAGTATAAAACCATTTATAAGACCAGTTAAAAACATTTAAGAACAATTTTAAAACCTTGGAAGGCCAGACCAGACAAATACATTTTTAGGGTTCTCTTGAAGGCCAACAATGAGCATGAACTATGAATTTCTGCTGGGAATGTATTCCACGGTAGGGATGTGCGAAACGTTTCGGATACAAAACGTTTTGTACCCAAAACAGCCTCTTTCTGGTGTTTTGTAGACAAAACAAAACACCCATTTTCCAGATCCAAAAGTTTTGTATACAAAACAAAACGTCCCCGTTTTGGCTACAAAACATTTTGTTGTTTTGGACCTCCATTTTGTGGTGATCTCTGAGTCAGTCTCCATTTTGTGTTTGACATCTCTTTGAATTTCCCACCCTTCCAGACTTCTGATCAGTGACCTAAATCATGGGCTGACCTGCTGACAATTCCCTCCTTGTTCCCCATTGGCTCTTTTGCTTCTTCCCACTTTTTACTGACCCCACATTGGTCAGGGGAAGGGTTGCTAACCCATGGGGTTCTGCTGTTTCTGTGGTGTTCTGAGTGTAGATTCTCTGGTAGCATATGAGAGTGGATTCTTGTTTTTCACTGAAAATCTCATATTCTACCAGAGAATCTACAATGAACACCTCCGAAACAACAAAACCCAGTACCCCACAGGCTTGTAGGTATGGGGGTGGTTGGCACCATATGTGCACTACACAACCCCTCGCTCTGGGCAACCCCAGTGCTCCCCAAGTGGAATTATGGGGCTGCTGAAACCTCCATTATTCCCTATGGGAGAAATCTTAAAGGCACATAAACTTCAACAAATCACAAAAGATCAGCCCTTTGCCCAATTCCTTTGAAATAATTCTGGAAGTTTCCTTGTCCCCATTGGGCACTACCACCCACCACACTCTGCTCTGGGTCATCCCTTTCCCCTTGATTTGAAGCGATACATTTTCTGGAATCTCCATTATTCCCTATGGGAAAATTCTTAAAGATGTGTAAACTTAAAAAAAGTTCACACAAAAAATCAGCCCTTTGCCTAATTCCTTTGAAATTTGGGTGGTAGCTTCCACCCATAGGACACTACCACCACCACCCACTCTTTTTGCCCCAGGGCCCTTTTTAAAAATCCAAATCGATTCGGATTCAGATTCGGAAAATTTGGCTACAAAACAAAACAGGGCTGATTCGGATTCAGAAAATTTGGGTACAAAACAAAACAGGGATGTTTCGATTTGGATACAAATCGAAACAAGAAAATTCCAAAATGCACACCCCTATTCCACGGCCCAGGAGCAGCTACACAGAAGGTCCAGTTCCAAGTCACCATGGTGGTAACCGGAGACAGACCTCTCCAGATGACTTTAACGTGTGTTGGGGATCATACCAAAGTAGGTGCTCGCTATGATAACCTGGACCTAAGTTGTTTAGGGCTTTAAAGGTAATAATCAGCACTTTGTATTTTGCCCGAAAACATACCAGCAGTCAGTGCAACCATCTAAAGACAGGCATAATATGGTCTCTCCAGGTTACCCCAGAGACCAATCTGGCTGCCGCATTTTGAACTAACTGAAGTCTCCGAACTCTGTACAAAGGCAACTCGACATAGAGCACATTGCAACTCATCCCTATTTAGATTTGTATTCTGTATGTAATGAAGTTGTAAAAGATGGGGTACATATTGTCTTCCTTGTCTGCATTTAAGAAGCAACTAGGTAGTCCATCTGTCTGGATGAATGATGTTCAGCCTGTTCTAGATGGGGCTGCATTCCACCTGAAGGACCAGATTCGCAGTTTGTGCTCATTGATCCAGCACTGTCACTAGAAGCTCAAGTGGCTTCTGTAGCTTGGAGAAGGTTGTAGGCTGATACGCAGCTGCAAACTTACATGAAAGGAGATAGGTCTGGTAACCTCCCGTTTAGTCTACTGCAGTGTGTTGTACATGGGGCTGCCTTTGAAAACAGTCTGGAAACTGCAGATTGTACAAAGTAGGGCTGCAAGATGATTAACTGGGGCTGGGCATTTTGATCATATCGTGCCAGTGCTTTATGAGCTGCCCTGGCTCCCAGTCCATTTCTGGGCCCAATTCAAAGTGCTGGTTTTAATTTTTAAAGCCCTAAATGACTTGAGACCTGGTTACCTGAAAGAGTGCCCCTTGCCCCATACACCCTGACTCACACCTTAAGATTGTCTTAAGGGTCCCTGCTCCAAGTGCTCTTGCCAAATGTGTATAGCATGTGACTACTAGGGAGAGGGTCTTTTTGGTAGTGGCACCCTGTTTCTGGAATAGCCTCCCCAATGAGGCTCACCTAGCATCATTAATTTGTTCTTTCAGATGCCAGTTGAAGACCTTTCTGTTCACTCAGGGTTTTTAAAATCCCCACATTGGCAGCATCAGAAGAAAAAAGGGAGAGGGGGCATAGAAGGGGTAAAGAGCATTTCTGAGTTTGGTGAGCTGTGCCCTACATGTTAATTTCTGAAACAGAAATGGGTGGCAGCTGGGAGGGCAACTACCTTTCTCAGGGGGTGCTTGCCCCCGCCCCCGACACACTTTTGTCTCTCCAAAGTGTGGGCGCTTTTGCACGAGAGTGCAAATATTTTCTGGAACTCTGCTGCACTCTTTCAATGTAAGTAGCATTCCTGAAGTGTGTGGGTAGACTACTTTAAGTATTTGCTCTTTTGTGCTCTTGTGCAAAACCATCAAGGCTTTAGGGATGTGCACAGAACCAGTTTTCTTGGCTCAGTTCAAATCCAAACCGGATTCAAACTGGGCCAGACCGGTTTGCTTTTGCCCCCTCTGGAGTGGGCCCCAGTTTGGTTTGAATTTGAACTGCTTCAGGCCTGGATCACAGCCCTACTGGCAAAGGGGAATACGATGAAGATTCCCCTTTACCAGTAAAGGGGCAACAGGATTGGGGAGCTTCTCTAAGTGTAGCATGGAGTTAAGCAAGGTACTTGCAGGCAGCTACAGCAGCTGTGGGGGGACTGGCGGCGGCGGCTTCTCCGACCCCCGTCCTCCGACCTCCGCTTGAGTGTTCTGGGTCAGTTTGGACTCAGTTCAGGCCTTTTCCAGCCTGTTTTGGGCCTCTGCGTGTGTATGGAGGAAGTTCTTTTTATCTCAATGCATGTGCATGGGCCATTTGCATGACCCGGCCCAGGACACTTGAGGGGAGGCTGGGGGAGGGGGGAGGGGGAGTCACCACCACTGGTCCCCCCACAGCTGTCGTAGCTGCCTGGAAGTTCCTTGCTTAACTCCCTGCTACACTGAGAGAAGTCCCCTGCTCATGCTGCCCCTTTACTGGTAAAGGGGAATCCTTGCCATTCCCCTTTGCTGGTCGGGCTCTGAATTGGTCTTGAATCAGCCTGATTGGTTCGGCTCAACCCTGAACCAGACCACATTTGGTTTGAGGTTGAGCCTTCAAACTGAACTGGTTCAAGTGCAAACTGGCTCGAACTGAACCGGTTCAAGTGCAAACTGGCTCGATTTAGGCACACCCCTACAAGGCTTCCTTAGAAGTCTGCAGCAGCACAGGTGGCTCAGAGTGGACTAGATGATACTGCAGAACATTTTGGCAAATCTATATTTCAGTTCCAATGTAGCAATGTAATATTTCAGTTCCAATGTATCCTCCCTAGCCATCATACATTGCTTCCACAGGGATTATAATCATTTTTTCCTTCATCCTCCTGTACTGATAATGAAGGCTCCTTTTTATGTTTCTAATTCAGGTACAAATACCCGATTACTAACAAACAAACAAACAAAAAGCTTAGCACACATCTACTATGAAGGACACATCTGTATACATTACTGCTTCTCCTTTTACAATGCATGTAGGGCCCTAATCCATTCTTACTCAGCTGCCACATAACATTAAAAGGAAAGGGGGCATATTCTAGATATGAATACCCTACAAAACCGACATGCTATTGAGTATTGTAGAGAAATAAGAGTTGAATTTTATAATTTTATAAATATTACTCAGAATTATACAAAGGTAAAATAGTTGAAGACCAAAAATAAAATAAAAAATTGAGCAGTTTCATCAGGGATTCTCAACGTGTAGATCCCCAGATGTTCTTGGACTTCAGCTCCCATAATCCCTAGCCCCAGTGGCTTTTGGTTGGGAATGATGGGAGTTGAAGTCCAATTACATCTGGGGACCCACACATTGAGAATCCCTGATTTACATGAACTATCACATATTTGAGAACAATCTATGCATCCTTTTCTCCCTCCCTTCCATGGACATTTAAACCTAACAGGAATATGGACATTAGAGTTCTTTTTTATTGCCATGCCACACTATCATCATGAAAAGAATGAAATTATCCCAATTACATACACATGTTTATATTTCCCAAAATACAGGTGGCGGCTGGAGGTTGGCTGGTTCTATGAAGGTAAATTAAGTCACATTTCTTTACTTCACTGTCTTCAAATGTATTTTATCTTATTTCATTTCATAGCACAATTTAGAGCTTTCCAAACGGATCGCCCCTACATTGCTGCATTTTTGAATTTTACAAATCTCTTTTGCTGCAATAGCTTCCGTAGACAAGCTATTGCCTATGGAGAGATTGTGCCGTTCCCCATTGCACAACATCCCCCCAAAATACAGATACTTTCCCACCTCCTTTCCCAGCCTTCCTCTTATCAGCAGTCCTAGTGGGGAAAGAACAGAACTCCGAGCTTTAGCTTTAAAAGTCTTTGTGTGGGTCAAAACTATTCTCCTGGAGTGGTGCTGACATCTCTCTTCCCCCCCCCCCACCGCCTTTTTCACCATGCCCAGAATAATCCTGCTCCCAGACTCTGTGCCGGCCTTCAATAAGGACAGTATGCGTTGTGTAGCAGCTGCAACAAGGCCTCACAAATGCTGGCTGACGAGAAGTGACAGCTCTGTATATCTCTCACTGGCACTGACAGCTGACAGATGGATACCACTCACACACAGAAAAAAAGCCCCCAGGATGATTCGCCAACATTACTCTCTGTTCATAGGGGCCACACTTGATTGAGTGCTTCTCAGAATAATAAACCCTTGTCGATCCATTGCAGAGCCAGTTTGCTCACAATGTCCTGATTTTTTCCCCCTGAAACACGTACAAACATATACACTCAAGCTTTGCTTTGTTGTTTTGCTTCGCTTTGTCTTAGGGAAAAAGAGGGGGGGGTTGGGGAGTTATCTCCCTACTAGCTCTATGCAGCTGCTTATTAGAGAAAGGGGAGCTATCAGTATGTAACGTAGCAATAGCATGTTGTGGGGGGAGGTTGCTCCTTTATAATTCCTTTATTTTCCCCCAATTGGTTTGTTATAATCCTTTGGGTTGTTTTTATTCCCTTCTATCAATCAGCCCGTCTTTTAAAAGCATTGCTGGTTGGTTCGTCACAAGGCAGTAGCATAAAAATGGACAAGAATGCATGTTGATGCAAAAGAGGAAGTGAGCGGGGTGGCGGGGAGGGGGTGAGAAGGAAAGTCATAAACCAAAAGAGACATCCATTCACTTGGAGAGATGTATATAGACAAAGAACAGGGAGGAAAAGAAAGCCAAAAGAGAGAATGTTTCCACAATTAGGGTAGCTAAAATCTCCCCAACCTGTTTTTCATAAAAGGTCTGAACACGATGTTGTCTCTGGATCCCCCCCCCCCCTGTTTTGGCTGCATTTCCTCACTTTCCACAAACTGCTCTATTATTTGTACCCCAGGAGGTAGGTAGCACTGCCAAAAGTCATTTTCAGATGGGAGAGAGCATGCTTTGCTATCCACACCCCCCCCATTGAAATTACTAGGATATAGCTCAGATAAAAGGCACATTCTTATGGTTGGAAGATCGACTGTAACAAAATAAAATGCAAGCAACATTTTCCCCCTAAGGAATAGCGTATGCATAGAAGGATGCTAGTGCCAAATGTAGCATTTGTACATAGGTCATTGTCTCTAGAGCAGGGTCTCCAGAGGTTGCTGCACTACAACTCCCATCATCTCCAGTCACAATAGCCTTCAGTTGTGGATGATGGGAGTTGTAGTCCAACAACATCTGGGGATCCGGGATTGAGGATTCCTGTTCTAGAGGTTAATTTGTCCTGCTGGCAAAACATTTTGTTCCAAGTTGGAATCTTGAGTGTAGAATCTAGATGAAAGAGTTGTAGCACGCAAGGACAAGGCAGTGGAGTAGAATCAGGAATATTAATGGTGTAATGAAAAAGATCTTATTTACAGAGTGGCAAGTGCAGCCTGCCTTCAGTGCTCTTGCTGCTGGCCGTTTTTTAGCCCCGCCTCTACTCTAGGACTGGAATAAAAGTCACTAAAGCACCATTCAAAGCTGGCCTGGATCATTGAATGGATGAACCAAGAACACCACATTAAGCTTTTTACTAAATCTTCATTTCCAAAATGTAGTTGGTTATTTTTGTCAGCATTAATCCAGAGTGTCTAATTTTTAGCTGTTAGTCAAATGTCCATTGACTAACCAGGTTCAAAAAGTGTATGTCCTGGTTTCCCAAACTCAGTGGAGATGATACTCCTTGAATCTGGATGGCAAGGAGGCAATCAGCAGTCTGAGAGGAGCTGGCCGAAGCTTGCATGCTTGTCGGCCATTTAGGTATTTTTCAAAAATATGTATATATATCAAAGATGCCTTCATGGTTGCCATGTTAAAATGACAAGCTTCTTCTGGCCACTGTCCTAATGCAATTTAAGAACACATGCAGAACACAAGTAATGTGAAGAAGTAATACCCAACTTCTATTAATGTTGTGTTATAACAGTTTAGCCACCATACCTCGGACAATTGCATTTTTGGAACTGGAAAGGTGGAATAAAAATCCTCAAATAAATAGCTCTTTATAAGGCTTAAGCATTGGTAACGTTAGCTGAAAGCTGAAAAAAAAACTTGTGGGGAGTGGGGGCTGATTGGTCTTTCCATTCAACAGCCAGAACCACAGCCATACTTCAATCAAGCACCGCAACTTGAATGAAAACTGTGAGTCCCTATCAGGAGTTAATGGGGTGTTCTGGATGGGATAGAACCTTAGGCTCTTCTCAGTTTTATAGAGTATTTGCTGAGAGCAAGGTTGTACAGGGAAAATATTCCAGGAATATTCTCCCCATACCACTATGCTCTTAGCAAATACTCTGTAAAACTGAAAAGAGCTTAAGGTTCTATCTCATCCAGAACACTCCATTAACTCCTGATAGGGCATGTTCATGAGACACAAGTGACTCTACCCAGAGCTAAGCTCCATGATCACCCTGTAGCTATAGTTACAATAAGCTTGCTTCCATAGATGGAGTCTGCCTATGAAAGCTCAATTAGGCCATGAATTGAATTATGACATACCTGAAGCACCTGAAATCATCTGTGTGTTCGATACCTTTTCAAAATTGATGTAGTTTTCTGCAGGCAGGTTTCTATCCTGGCCACTCAAATTAGGTAGCCTACATGCAGTTGCTGAATTTATGTTAATGAAACTGTTCCAAGGGAATTGGCAGATACCCCTGGCTACTTTTTGGGCTTGTGTGGGGGAATTAGCAAGCCTGAATGGAGCAGTCCACCTCAGAATAAATTTGTGCAAAGGTTCGGTAAAGAGAGACCTCTCTTCTCCGGGTAGGCAGGAAGGCAAAAGGTAGGAGCGGGAGCTCAGGGACCAGGCAAGGGTCCAGGAGCCAGGAAAAATCCAAAGTGGCTCTGTTCTTGGGAGACCAAGATCTCACAGCCAGGGGTGCTGTGCAGACTGGGCTAGGAAAAAGGCCCAGTCTGGAGATGACAAGCTGGACAGGAGTGAGAGTCAAAGCAAGGTGAGATGGAGGTGTCAATGACAAGACGTAATAACAGGCAGCTGGTGAATCTGAGGAAGAGACACCAGGTGAATTCAAGGGATTGATTGTGTCTCAGGTACTAATAGCAAAGATCTTGCCTGAGGGCATTAAGCTGATCACACCTTGAAAAAGTGGGCAAAAGAGATAAAGCCCAGGATTCATCATTGTCCTATTCAAATTTGCTGAGTGTGCTTCCTTTCAGTACAAAGGGTGAATAAGTCCAAGAGGCCTGTGTAGGGTGAGACATAATGGGCACATCAGGGCTTTTATAATACCTTGGGAGTGACTAGGAATGTTAGCAAGCTTGCTTCTTGTGCCCTGAGCTAGCCATTTACACACTTGTTAGTAAAGGAGATGACCTACTAATTCTTATCGTTCCTTCCTGAGAAGGTGATATCTTGACCTGATCTGCTGTACCAACAGGGAGAATACATGGCTAATTTTTGAAAAAGAATAGTGCTTGATTATATCACGTCTACTCTGGCATCCCCACCTAAAAGCAATCACAGGGGTCATTGCAGGGAGGTCCTCCTGCAGTCCCAATTAAACTTGACCCAAGAGCCACCATTTCCCAAGCTGCACGCCAAATGACATGCCCCATGAGTTACCTCATGCAAACCTATTAGAGATCTCATGGTCCCATGGGATCTGAACAACAAAATGTGGGAACTACCAACCGGTAGCCCTAAACCAGGTATAGAGGTGCTCTAGGGAGCCCTAAAACAGGCTCTCTTGGTAACATTTGAGAACAGAGTTTCAAAATTATATAAATGTGCTTTTGGTGCCTTTTCCCACCATATCACTGAAGGCTCAGGTTGGGGGAAAATTAGAAACACATATTTAAAAATAATTTGTATAAACTTTTTAAAAAGTAAGCCAATTCTTATCCTTCTTCATAAAACATTTTGCCTGACTAAAAAGGTCTTTATTTGGTTCCAGATGATACTTATGTGAAGGCTTTTTCAGATTGGAGGAAATACATTCCAAAGCTCAAGAGCAGCCACCGAGAATGCTTTTGTATTTAACAAATAAGCTATAGCATAGCGGTACAGCACATGCTTATTATTTATTTATTTATTTATTCGATTTATATACCACCCTTCCAAAATGGCTCAGGACAGTTTACAACAGGATAAAAACAATTAAAATCAGTTAACAATTAAAATCAAAACTATAAAAACAGAATAAAACCAATTTAAACATTAAAACAGCTAAAAACCCTGGAAAACCAGGGCATGCTTGAGGCAGAAGGTATCACAGTCTCCACCTAACAGGAATAAGGAAGCCTCTTTCCTGTGAATTTGGAGAGCTGCTGTCAGCCGGAGTACTGAGCAAGATAGTTTAAGGTCGCTTCAAAGATGCATATAATTTAGACAAGTGCTTTAAGAACATTTATGTTGAAAAGTGGCTATGAATATTCTTAACAACAACACAGTACCACTGTGGAAAGCTTCTCTTGAGATTATACTGGGACAAATTGATGGTTGCTATAATAAAAGTATGTAAGTCCCAAGCTACTTGGCTTTTTATAGATTAAACCAGCATAATGAATTGCCCCCGAATGCTAGAGGAACCTAGCACATTGCTGGAGCACTAGCTAAAGCTTTTCCAGGTGTTCAAGGACAACTCAACATAGTAGTCAAGCCCTGGGGTTATAGCCACATCCAATGGAATGGGCTCCCAAGCACTGTTGCTACCTGAAGTTCCAGGTGTAACAGTGCATCCTGAAGGAGACCAAGGCTTAAAGTCCAAGTGAAGCGGTTAGGCTGAATGCCACCAATGACTAAACTCATCCAAGAGGGGGCTTTGCAGCCATAAGTTAGTAATTACTTTGCCTTGTCTGGAGACAGTAAGCCGCACAATATGTCCAAATTAGCCTCACCTACACAAAATTAGGGATGGGAGTGCACATAACCCACTACCTTCTTACCAGTTTGCTTAGTCACATGGGAGCTGCTCACATGCAATTTGAAAGTACTTAGTTATATATTTAAATTGTATGTGGGAGGGCAGCTTGATACAAAATGGAATGGTGCAGCAGGCAGCAAATGGGATGCTTGAGAGATGTCACTAATCACATGTGGGCAGGGCCAGTTCAGACTTGTTGTCCAAACCAGCCCAATTTCAGTGGGCATGACCCGATACTCTTAAAACTAAAGGTCTTCTCTGAACTCTCTGAATAAAGCCCCTTACCTCCTCCTAGTTAATCTTGTGAAATCGGATCCCATTCTAAGTGGTCAGCTGTGTCATTCTCCTGACCCTAGGCCATAGCTCTCATCATGAAATGTTTGCAGGGATTATCCCATGAAAGGAGAAATGTGTGTGAACATATCCCAAGATGTACAGGGTGTTTGCTACTGCTTTTGTTGTTTCTCTTAGATTTTGTTTCTCAAAATCTTCCAAAAGGTGCATAAAGGTGATTCCCCTTTTTCACTAGAATTAGCACTCTAGGAAAATTCACCATTAATTGACTTACTGCATAACCCCAGGAGAGGCTGTGTCAGCCCGAAACCTTGTCTTCTAGGTGACATTTTTGAGAGCTGTGTAAGTCCATACCAAGTTTCTAAAAATGACATGTAAGCATCCCAACATCCTGTCAACACCAGAAATGTAAAACCAGCAAATATCACATGAAAGGGGATTACACCAGAGCAGAACAACAGTTCCTCTTTGAAAGAAGCCTTTGTTTTGCCTTCCTAAAGTGATCTGATGTTTTCTTTTTGACATGACAAATGGGGGTGGGCCAAAATTTTGGTTTGTGGTGTCTCTCTTACCACATTCTTAACTGGACCACTGAAGCAACATTACATGTTAAATAATATTTCTGCTCACAATAGCTGTTCTAGGCCAATACCTCTGATAGCCAGGGAACGTCATCCAAGTGGAAGAAGTAAGCTATCTTTAGCTTCAGAGGAGTTTATGAGATTAGTTTGATACAGGAGGTGCATGTATCATGGAAAAAAGGCAGATGAAGCGTACAGAGAAATGTTTCCCTTCTTCCCTGGTTTTCTGTCAGTATCCTATAGGCCAAAGGATTGCTTGTAGATAATCATGGATTAATTGTGAATGTAAAGAGAGAAACACGTTTTCTTTATCAAAGCTGTTGCCTCAGGCAAACTCCAGTGCCATGAAAACCGAAATGTTTTCTTTTATCAGAGTTCTCTTTCTGGCACCTGAAATTATTTCTTTCATGTCTGATAGTGAAGAATGAGGCTGCACAGCTCCCTGGAGATGAGCGATTGTTACCATGGTCTCATAACATATTGGCAGCCGATGTGGCATCCATGTACACCTGTCACTCAAACAGAGCTAAATGCAGATGTGGCAGGAAAGCTTAAGTTCAGACACTTGGCAGGGCTTCTCCCCCCACCCATGACAACCGAAACACACATACACACACTCCACCCCCACAATATGTGATCGCTTTTCAGACCGCACACTGGTGAGTGTTCTCAAATGCTATCAGGCCTGTTTAGCACAATGAATCTACATTAGCATTTCTGCAAGGCAAACACAAATGAAAAAGAAACACATAGGGACAGACAAAATTAGTTCCTTTTTCAAACAAAAATCTTTTGCAAGTAGTCCAGCAGACAGTGAATGGTAGTGCAAACACAAAATTGATTAATTTCCCTTTACTGGGAAATGGACAATGACCTTTTTAATGACAGCTGCAGGGGTGAGAGAAGTGGAGGGGTTGTGGTTCCTGTTTGGTTCAGAGGTTTCATAGGTAGAGGGAAGCCCAAGTTCTCTTGTCATAAAAAGGGGGACATGAGGTAGGCACAAAACACAATGATCAACACAATCAAGTGGAAATGTCACACTTCAGAGGATTGTTCTAATTCTTCTCTTCTAATAGGCCTGAAGGCTTTAAGGCGCTGTATACTGTTAAACAGGGACGGCACACAAAATGATACTGGCAAGAAATATGACATTGCATGGGGTGAAGGATCTGAACGTGCATGTTTGCATAAGTGTTTGAGTATGAAATCATGCATACACAAGGCTGTACATACAGGTTTAGGTGAACTGGATTTACTCATCCGAATGATCTAATGCTTTTGGCTACTGAGACAAAATGTATAGTGCAGGGTGATGGAAAATGCAGACCATTTTTTAAAAAGCAAATTGTCAATTTAGCTCCTGGGCTAAAGTAAACAGTACATTGGCATTTTTTAAAGGGGAAAAATATGACAACGAGCCCAAATGCATTAATCTTATATTTGTAAATGCATCGCTTTATTGAACCATTTGTCCATTCTTATATGTTGATTTATAATAAACATAACGTGATTCATCATGTCATCTTGTAAGTAAATGTGACACTTCATTAAACACAGTAATCAAATTTAAGCAGTCCCACTTTCATGTTAACAACGGAGACCTTAACAATTCTATTGCTCTGGAGATACTCCTACTATAATGAGTTGGGAGGGGTGGAAATCATGGAGCATTTGTAGATCTCCAAAGGTTGGTGCAGAAAATAAAATACACTGGCATCTTGATCCTTAGTCATTTGCATTGGGTTAACCACAATGCCAGAGCAATGCCCCCAGCGAGGCAATTGTGACTCCATGGTTTCCTATACATTATGAAAGAAGACGTAGGCATAGACTATTGTAAGCATTTATTGCTGGTACAGCCATTTAACCATTTTTGGCCATTACTGAGTACATAATAAATGGCATGTTACAGCCAAAGTTCTTCTAAGGGCCAGTTAACTTGATTACTGTGATGTCCAATCAGTGCAGTAGGCATGCTCCTGCAACACATGTCATGAGAACCTGGAAGTTTCACTAATTCCCAACTGGTGATGTGCCAACCCAACGTTAGATTAACTGGGATCATTAATCTAAGATTTGAACTTGGCTTGTCAATCCTGGTTAATACCAGGTTGGCATAGCACAGAACTGGGATCAGTGGAAACCTCCAGTTTCTCATGACGTGCTGCGAGGATTGGGGATTTAACAATTAATGGACATTGTGGTAATGTGAACCAGCCCTAAGACACATTTACTTAAATGGAAGAGATTTAGACACATACTTAGTAGTTAACTCTGCTAGTGAAATCAATAGGATTGAAAAGTGCATGGCTTGGCCTGAATTTACTAAATGATACACTTTTTTTCTCTTTTTTGCAACAGGTATTATAGGACTGGAATTGAGAAACTATAGATTGGACAGTTGGGAACATTTGGAAAGTCTGTTGTAGGACCACAAATCCTTTTAAAGGCTGCATTTTAGGAGATGTTTTCATGCTATTTTTGTATTTGCCATCTGGAATGACATTGCAAGCTGGCAAACACAAGAATAATGTGAAATACTTCTATCATATCACATTAGTTACACATTCATCAGGGAACAGAGGCATCTGAACAACATCAGTCAGATACCCATAATTATCCCAACTTTTTCTTGCTTTGAAGGATCCAGCAACTATGTACTAAAATTAATTTTCCTTTAGAATATGCCTCATGGCTCATCAGAGATTGGTAGTCAAGTAAACTATGCAAATATTCTGATTATATATATATCCGATTGCAAATACATAGCTCAAAAAGTAGTATCACGTTTGCTTAATTTCTTGCATCAGGATTGAAAGAGATCTTGACCCAGGATTGAGAGGAACCTTGAAATACTCTTTGAATTTTGCTTTGGAAAAAATGCAGCTGAACTCATCCTTCGAATTCTCCTGGACCTCTCAGTGGCCAACTTGAGGAAAATTCCTCATAGTAGTCCCATCAAAATTAAAGGGACACATTAGGCATTTGAATTTCAATGGGACTACTTTGAGTAATTTTCCGACATCATCTAAGCTGTCACAACTCCTACCAAAGCCAGAGGAGGAGTGGGGAGATCACTGGGGTTGAATCCTTGTCTGTAAGGGATTCACAGTAGTCTGCTGCCATACACTTTATTTTGATGTGTGGAAACCCACTCTCCATATAAGGTTCCTGGGGCGGCAAAGTGGCAAAATTTTCCCCAAAAGGGCTGAGCAGTCCTAGGCCTCCAAAGGTTTGTGACTAAGGCAGACCCTAATTGAAGAGTAGCTCACTTCAGCAACAAGGAATTATTGTCAGATTAAAAGGAAAAGGTATGCAATGAGAACAATGGTCTTTTCATAAAACAGAAAGAGTTTTCATTAACCTGGCAATGCAGATTCCAAGCTATCGGTAAAGAAACTAACTTCCCTGACGTGTTTAACTGACTTGGTCCTAACTTATTACTTACAGGCTTCAGACTTCCCATATCCCCAGCAGCTCTCAGCCTGCTGCTTCCGACAGATTAACCAATAAGTCAAAGCTTCTGCTGGTGGCTGAGCCAGAAATCCCCACCCAGTCCACAGGATCAGTCCCTTTAATTTGAACTTCCCGGGTTTTTAAAAACCTTATTAGGGAAGGCCACCCTCCTAGCAGTTGCTCTAAGTGAGGCCTAGTCCTCCCCTTAAGCCTTACCATCACTACTTAAGCCAGTCGCTTTTTATACCATTGACAATGATATCCTTCTGGATTGCTTGGCTGAGATGAGAGACAATGGCGAAGCATTCTTTTTGGATTGTGAGCCCTTTGGGGACAGATACCCATCTCATTTGTTTATTTGTTTGTTATTTCTCTGTATAAACCGCCCTGAACCATTTTTGGAAGGGCGGTATAGAAACTGAATGAATGAATTCTCGTAGTTCCACTTCTTCCTGGTGGCCAGTTCCAGAAGGTGGTGCTGGGGAATTATTACTAGGGATGTGCAAAAAATTTCGGGCACAGAACGATCTGTGCCCGAAATGAACAATTTCGGGTGATTCGGGGCCGAACCGAATCACCCCCGATGCCCCCCGAATTTTTTCGGGCACGAGCCGAATCACCCGAATTTCGGGCACAAAAAATTCGGGTGATTCGGTTCATGGTTGATTTTGGGCGATTTTTTAAATTTTTAGTGACTTTGGGGCAGTTCGGGGGCATAGCATGGGATTTGGGCAAAAGGAGTGGGGTGGGGTTGTAGTGCCTAATGGGTGCAGGCTACCACCCCAATTTCAGGGGGATTGGGCAAAGGGCTGATTTTTGGTAAATTTCTGAAAATTTCATGTCTTTGGGGCAGATTGGGGCATATTGGGGCAGAAAGTGGGGGCTGGGGCAGAATAGTGGGGTGGGGTGGTAGTGCCTCATGGGTGCAGGCTACCACACCAATTTCAGGGGGTTTGGACAAAGGGGTGATTTTTTGAGAATTTTTGAAGTTTTGGTGACTTTGGGGCAGTTTGGGGGCAGAAAGTGGATCTGCCCCAAAATAGTGGGGTGGGGTGGTAGTGCCTCATGGGTGGAGGCTACCGCACCAATTTCAGGGGGATTGGGCAGAGGGCTGATTTTTTGAGAATTTTTGAAGTTTGGGTGTCTTTGGGGCAGATTGGGGGCAGAAAGTGGATCTGCCCCAAAGGAGTGGGGTGGGCTGGTAGATAGTGCCTGATGGCTGGAGGCTACCACCCATCCCCAATTTAAGAGTGATTGGGCAGAGGGGTGAATTATGGTGAATTTATTTGTATGAGGTTTGTCTTCATAAGGTGAAGTGTGCTAAATTGATTACTTCCTCATATTATTCATAGTAAAGGAAAGTGTGAAAAAGTGAAAGTGGGGTCATGAGAGTTGTTTAATTGAAAAAAATCTCATTTGCTATGATAGAATGAGAATTCACACCTCAGAAGGTGTGAATTCTAGATAGAATGAGAATTCACACCTTCTGAGGTGTGAATTCTCATTCTATCATAGCAAATGAGATTTTTTTCAATTAAACAACTCTCATGACCCCACTTTCACTTTTTCACACTTTCCTTTACTATGAATAATATGAGGAAGTAATCAATTTAGCACACTTCACCTTATGAAGACAAACCTCATACAAATAAATTCACCATAATTCACCCCTCTGCCCAATCACTCTGAAATTGGGGATGGGTGGTAGCCTCCAGCCATCAGGCACTATCTACCAGCCCACCCCACTCCTTTGGGGCAGATCCACTTTCTGCCCCCAATCTGCCCCAAAGACACCCAAACTTCAAAAATTCTCAAAAAATCAGCCCTCTGCCCAATCCCCCTGAAATTGGTGTGGTAGCCTCCACCCATGAGGCACTACCACCCCACCCCACTATTTTGGGGCAGATCCACTTTCTGCCCCCAAACTGCCCCAAAGTCACCAAAACTTCAAAAATTCTAAAAAAATCACCCCTTTGTCCAAACCCCCTGAAATTGGTGTGGTAGCCTGCACCCATGAGGCACTACCACCCCACCCCACTATTCTGCCCCAGCCCCCACTTTCTGCCCCAATATGCCCCAATCTGCCCCAAAGACATGAAATTTTCAGAAATTTACCAAAAATCAGCCCTTTGCCCAATCCCCCTGAAATTGGGGTGGTAGCCTGCACCCATTAGGCACTACCACCCCACCCCACTCCTTTTGCCCAAATCCCATGCTATGCCCCCGAACTGCCCCAAAGTCACTAAAACTTTAAAAATTCACAAAAAATCAGAACTTTGCCCAATCCCCCTGAAATTGGGGTGGTAGACTCTACCCATTGGGCAGTACCACCCCACCCCAAAATTTTGCCCCTGGGCCCCTTTTTACCCCCCGAATCGATTCGGATTCGGATTAAATCCGAATCCGAACCGAATCAAGGGTGATTCGGGTGACCCAGATTCGGGCACAAAACAGAACGGGGGTGATTCGGCTCGGGTCCGAGCCGAATCACCCAAAAATCCAAATTGCACACCCCTAATTATTACTTTGCACCATGACATTTATGCTATGGAGCTCTACAGAGAGGTCTCCCCTCCCAGGCCCCCAGCCCCACCCCCAGGCTTTTTATACTCTATATATGAATCTGCTGAGTGATATTATCCAAAGGTTTTGACTTAGATGTCATCAGTACGTAGTTGACACCCAGCTCTACTTCTTTTTATCTGAAGTGGGTGAAATAGTAAAGGTGCTGAATAGGTCAGTAATGGACTGAATGAGGGCCAATAAATTGAAACTCAGTACACAGAAGACAGGAATTCATCATTTGTCATTTTAGGGCTGTTTTTAGTTTGCTTGTTGTTGCTGTTTTAGTTTTCTTATGGAAATTCATTGTTTATGTTTATTTTCATGATATAAAGCATTTCAAAACTTCTGATGAGGCAAGGTGAAATATATAATAAATAAACAATTGCAATCCTGACCAATACAGAGGACCAGATTTTCAGCTGGTTTATATCAAAATATTCAGTGTGGATTTATAACCTATTAACAGCTTTCTGTGGCTACATTTCTGAAGCCACTTGGCTCACATATAGTCCTATTGAAGTAGATGCAAGAGATAACGCGCAGCTGAAATTGTTCCACCTTTGTTCTGCTTTTGAGCATGTTCTGACAAACAGTTAAACCACCATTAGTTTGGATGCCAGCATCTGAATCTTCCTGTAGATGTTCAGGAAAATGCTTCAGATCGTGGGAGTAATGTAGCTCGATGACCAATTGCAGGACACATTAACAACACGGTGACGGAAGGCATGTCTGTCAGATGACTACACATGGATGCAGCTTAATGGACCTTTGTCTGACCCTCTCGACATTCTCAGAAGACACGGATCAACACATTTTGATGCTCCAGACCAGTGTTTCTCAACCACCGGTCCCTGGACCGCTGCCGGTCCCCGAAGGGTTGAGTGCCGGTCCCTGACTGGGAGTCAACCCCCCCCCAACTGAAATCAAGGCACTCACTTCCTCAATTTTGCACATGGCACGGAAGAGGAAGAGTATCACGGAGGCATGGGACCCTTCTTGTGCCTTGCCTCCACGTGCTGCTGAGATCTTCCTACAGCTATCTTATTCCCTATCTTTACAGCTTCAAACTTTATGCGATGCGGGGGCATGGAGGAAAAAGTATGGCAGTGGGCGCCACTTGAAGGGCTGCTGGTTCTTGCATGCTCATTGTTTGCAGCCAAAGGTTGGTTGATTGAAACCCAGCTGCCTGTTGTGGTCGAGGCGCCTTGAGAGGGAACGCTGTTTCGCTCTTGCATCAGTGGGGCTTGCTTGTATGTTGTTTTCATTGGCCCCATGTAGCTTTTGAATTTTTCTAATGGCCCAACATCCCCTCTCCACTGAGTAATCACAAGCACCTCCACTCCAGACATACTGGAGACAAATTTGTTCACCCAGGCTTTTAGATTCAGGGGTATCCAGACATTGGTGGACTTCTACTCCCATAATCCCCAGCCATAATGGCCAAATGCCATTGTTGCTGGGGGTTATGGGAGTTTAACTGAGGGACCCAAGGTTAAGAACCCCTAATATTCCATGTTTGCAAAAGATTCCAAATTTAATTATTTTAATGCTTATATTATTTTCATTCTAAACTGCCCAGAGATGCAAGTTTTGGGCAGTATAGAAGTCTGATAGATAGACAGATAGATAGATAGACAGACTTGAAACCCCTTTACTAACTGCTGGTCCGGGAAACTGCACGTGAAGAATGTAGCGGTCCTTGAAACTCTGCACAAAGAATTTAGCGGTCCTTGACTCCAAAAAGTTTGAGAAACACTGCTCCAGACCCAGCTTGCATGAGATTTCATTTGTGCAACTTCTCTATGCCCAATATCCTAGGGCAGTATAAAGGAGGGATAGATACATATGTATGTATGTAGATATATACCCAGGACATCATCATCATGTGAAGAAACAAGGTGCATCCATATTATGACTGTTGGAGCTAGGACCCTGGCAGCATCAGCTCTCAGCTGCAGAGTCTCATTGTGACCTCTGGGGTGTTTTAGGGTCATGGATAAAAGTGCTGGACTCCTCCCCTCTTTGTTCTTCCAGTGTTAGTCTCCATTTTGTCTCTCCAGAGTTGGCTGTTTGTTTTTGGTCTCTCTCTCTTCAGCTGAAATTAAGCTACAGGCTTTTTCACATTTGTTTGTAATGTTGTCTTTAAATAAATCCTCGTAGTTCTTCAATACTAAAGAACTGTCTCAAACCATGTGCTCTGCTGCTTTCTCACCAAACACGTTTTGCTTTGCTATTTGGGGACTGAACTGCCATTCTTCCCCTACAAGACAAGATACATTTGGAGAGGGAAGAGGCTGTGATCCTTTCTGTCACATTGAACTAAAGTACTAAAGTTTATGCAGTGTGACCATGAACCTTTGAAGGTAATCATGTACATTTTTCAATCTCACTAGACAAGGAGTGACGCTCTTTCCATGAAATACTATATTGTACCTACAAAGTTCCAGAAGAGTATCCATGATAGTCCATAGCAGCAAGAGGGGAGGAAAGTACTGCAGCACCTTAGAGCCTAATTGGTTTTTTGTAAGAATGCGTTGGGGACATAAGCACATCTATTTAGGTAGATTGTAGAAAAAAGCTAAAATCTAAAGTTAACAGGAATTCAAAACAAATCCAGATTGCTTGAATACAAAAACTCTATTCACATGGTGCATCAAACTACACTCTGTATAGTGTATGCACGGACAAATTGATATAGGCACAGATGTGTACACTCATATTGTTTACTCATGGATTATGTTCAACACATGTACAGTAGCACACTTTATATCTGTAACCTGCTTTTGAGGTGGCATATAGCCAAGTTTACTTTTAAAATGAATGCATGTATAGTCATTCATACAAAGATATGTACATGTGAAGAAGAGACACCTGTACACATGCACAACAAAAAGTCTGAATAGGGCTAAAGTATATTACAAATACAACAGAATGGAAGACTTTCATTTTCACACTATGAATATATAACCTTTGTTCAAGTGATATCCAATGCATGTTTACTCAGAAGTAAGTCCCACTGCTCAACTGGCCTTATGTTCAGGCAAGTGTTCATAGGATTATAGCTTATATCCAAATAGTTTGGATATACTGTATTAATATATTCCAGTTCTGCAGCCATCTGTTTTAACTGTCTTTTGAAACTGCAAATTACAGTACAGCAAAACTAAAGTTAGAGATTCAGTATCCAGGAAGTGGGAAATCGACCAGCTTCTGTGGGCTCTACATTTTGCCATTCAAACCTAAGCATACTGTATTTATTCAGAAATAAGTTCCACTGAGCTCAATGAGAGTTACTCCCTAGTAAGTGTGTTTAGGATTGCAGCCTTTCTGTTCAATTTACATCTGTTCACTTTGTTCTTTAGAACCTGTCTCATTTCGCCAATGCAGAGTATTGCTTGCTAGTGATGGAATATTAGCATCGTAGACATGCAAGTGAATGACATATTGATATGTCAAGTAACAGAGTTGCCAGAGTAGATTAAAGGAGAGAACAAGCACTGCATTCAGGTAACCGTACTGCCAGAGCAATACTCTTGGTATGGCCAGTATCATGTGATTTGTTATTTAATTCTTGGAAAAAATGGGAGTTGATTGCAAGACTATGTTTTTGCTGTGGTTCTGTCCTACTTAAGCAGATGGTTAGTGGGCAGTGTTGCAGCCAAGTGATACAAGTTGGCCCACAGATTCCACCTAGCTCTACAGAGACTCTGGACTTTTCCCTCTGTCTGAGCTACTGTTACCTGAGTGAAGATTAAGGTTCAAATTAGATGTTATTTTAAGCATGTGACTAGATCAACTGTGCTTGTTTGTTAATACAGTGGGGTGATTCTCATGATCAGCCTGGGCAGGTGGGAAGGGTGTGGGGCAGGGCAGGGGAGGCTGCTTTCCACTTACTTTCCCCCCAGACAACCAAGTAGGTTAGCTTCAGCACACCTCCTATGCACCCACATGGACAGACCTGCTCTGTGCAGTTCCGTGAAGCATGGAGCAGGTCAGAGGGATCTGGGGCCAGAACTTCTTGTTCCGGCCTCCAGGCATCCCTCAATGCAAGGCTCAGCACACACGGTGCATTGGGGATTCCCCCCTCAGATGGGCACTCTATGCACCCCTCCCTGTTCCTTAGGCGCACACAGCCTGAGGAATCACACGCAGCCTGAGGAATCACATGATTCCCGGTAGCCAGATTAAGAGTGCAAGAGCACCCTTAACCTCAGCTAAAAACTGGGTTTATTAAGGGGATTAGGTGGGAGGGAAGGGGAGGGATCTGCAAGGATCCCGCCGCTTCTCACAACCAGCCTAACCCTGCTTGGGGCAGCCCAGGCAGGGTTAGGCTGGTCGTGAGAAAAGCCTCAGTAAGTAACATCCAGATCAGGCCCCCAAAGGATTGGGCCCATGGTGTGGGAAATTGTTCTTTCGATCCTCTGCTGTTGCCATGATTCTGATCCAGATCAGATGCCCCCATGGCTGCCATTTTTCCTTGGCACTAATAGGAGCTTTTTCACAGAGCAAACAGCAGGCCCAGATGGGACACTGGGAGTAGTAGGGGGTTAAACTCACCCCTGTTCCCCATGGTCATGCTTTGCAGAGGGCCTGACCTGGCTGCTATTTACTGAATAGAAAACAAGCATGTTAGCCTCAGTCAGGTGCTTAAAGTGATGTCTGGTTTGACCCTAAGCTGCTCTCATACCGCTCACAAATCTGGGGATTTGTTGACCTACTTGCTTTACCTCCAGCCCAATTTTGACCTGCTGCACTCTTACCTTGTTGACTTGATTTATTTTCTAAGGTGCCTCAAACAAGGTTTGTGTGCCACCACCTTCTGGGATGGTTTCATGCATCTGATGAATTGGATTGTTGCTTATGAATGCTCATGCCATGCTAGCTAGCCTGACAAGTACTTTGGGTCATAATATTGACCCAAAATATAACACAGCATGAAACAGTAAGCCTGCAGGTAAAATGGCAAGCTTGCAGGTAGATCCTGGTATAGCAAGAAAGTGAGGCGGTTCCCACGATCAGTGGGAGATGCCAAAATGGGGTTTGCGGGGAGAGCAGGCTTAGCCCACTCTCTCCACAGACGAGCAGTCTGTCTGCTCTGGGCAGCCTCCCACACGACTTCTGGCTCCGTCACGGAGCTGGCGGGGGCTTGGGAGTTCAGGGGTCGCGCAGCTCCCGGAAGCTCCAGCATGCCCTGCACGAGCATGCAGGGCATGCTGGAGAGACCGCTTTTAAGCCTCCCAGTTGGGGGTCTACTCGTGAGTTGCTGCGGCATGGAGCCACGCCAAGGCAACGCACGATTTTTAAAACCTGGTTTGTGGAGCGCTCACTCCACAAACCTGGTTTAAGGACAGGGGTAGTTTAGCAGGTTACCCACTTGGAGGACACCGGGCTCGCCTGCAAGCCCAGTGGTTCTCATGGTCAGGTGAAATCAGGCTAGGCTCACCTAGCCCAATTTCGCCTGACCGCAAGAATAGCCCCAGTGTGTAAGAATCATGGTAAAGTAAAGTGTGCCATCAAGTCAATTTCTACTCCTGGTGCCCACAGAGACCTGTGGTTTTCTTTGGTAGAATACAATTACCATTGCCTCCTCCAGCGCAGTATGAGCTGATGCTTTTCAGCATCTTCATATATCGCTGCTGTCCCATATAGTACCAGCGGGGATTTGAACCGGCAACCTTCTACTTGTTAGTCAGACATTTCCCCGCTGCACTCCTTAAGGTGACAAGGCACAGTTACTTTCTTCATCTAAGTGGTTGTGCCAGACACAAAATTTGCAGAAATCAGGATAAAGGTTTGCCGAAAAAATTCTCACAAGCATCAAAGGCATGAAAATCATAGTGTTTTTTAAAGTTTGTTATAATCATTTCCACCTACTTCTCCTGACACCACTAATCGTGCTTCCCTATTGGTCACATGGCTGAAAACCATAATTGCTGGTTGGTCAAAAGAAAAATGTTTGTGTCTACCACAGTGATAGAGCTTTAGCCATTTCACGAGGAACTAACAATTATTGATGATCTGATCTTTAAAGGTGAAAGACTTGTAGCACCACAATCACTGAGGTCTGAAATGACAAAGATCATTCATTCAGGACACACAGGAACAGAGGAGCAAAAGCAAAGGGTCAGAGAATTTTGCTGTTTTGGCCTGGTAGAAATGCACAAATCTCAGTCACATTCCACTATCTTCATAGTTTAAAGCATCTTAGGCTCAAGTCCTAGAAGCTTGTGATCTGTAAGCTGGTTCAAACAGTGAAAAGAAGCAGGGAAAAGAAAGTGCATAAATAAGTGATGCATTTATTTCCCCACTTGTTCTGTAATGTCCAAGTGGGTCTTATAGAGGCCATCCATGCTGAGTTCTGTGAGCTCTTGGATTTAACGTAAGCTTAGATATCTTGTT
Organism: Hemicordylus capensis; assembly: GCF_027244095.1. Classification (NCBI taxonomy): domain Eukaryota; kingdom Metazoa; phylum Chordata; class Lepidosauria; order Squamata; family Cordylidae; genus Hemicordylus; species Hemicordylus capensis. Next base: position 225,864,694 of record NC_069660.1, read on the forward strand.
ATATACAGGATCTAAGACCAAGCAAGAGAGATCTTTTAAAGTGGTGATACTCTTATTTCTTAGTGGTAGCAATTGTCCCTATCCAACCCCAGTACAACATTTCTCCAGTGACCTTATTTTCATTTTATATTATGAGTCCTTTGGGGACAGGGTACCATATCTTCTTTATATATAACTCACTAAGGCATACTTGTGGCTAATCCCATGCGTGGCAGCTCTTGCAATAGTTTAGAGAGTTGCCAGATAGGATAGCAACGGGGATGGGTGGGGGGAAGAAAATGGCAGCAATTAGCTGCCGGTTGGCTGGCTAGCTTGGAAATTAACGACGGTAGTGGCCGGCCAATGGCTGGCCGGCAATACAACGGCACCATGGCCAGGCGGAGAAGGCAGGGACGGGCAGCAAGTGGGCAAGCAGGGAGGAAATGGCAGTGGTGGGCGGAGACAGGCAGGCAGGGGGAGGAGGGAAGTGGAGGCAGGACCAGGCAGGACTGGGAGGGGGAGAAGGAGAAAATGGTGGTGGTGGGTGGGTGGAGGGGAAGAAAACGGCAGCGGGGGCAAACAGCCAAGCAGGGAGGACTAGAGGTGCAGATGCTCTGTGCCCAGCCCAGCTAGTTATTTAATTATTTTTCTATGTAGACTGCTTTGAGAACTTTTGTTGAAAGGCAGTATATAAATAATATTCATAGTAGTAGTAGTACTATAAATCCCATTTCACACAGTGCAAAAGAAGTTGTTCAGTGCACATACAGTTGTACCCTTCCTATCTGTGCCCTGAATTTGAGGGGGCTTATACCAAGGCTCACTTCTTAAATGAACACATCTACATGTACATGCATAACACAATGTCTTAAGAGGAGTAGAGTTTCATTGCTGGGGTGAGTGCTGTGACTCAAAGTGCTAAGGAGCCTAGCAGTGGTTCCATGCTATATTGGCAGTTTGGAAGTCACAGCTCTTGCTGCAAGAGGCCTCATACAGTCATGGTTATCAATGCTTCTGATTCAGTGTGAGAGGAGGAATGGGAGGCTGTGAAATGCCCCACAGTAGATAAAATGTTTTTGTTTTCATTCTTTATATAAAAACTGCACCCCACTTTTATTTCCTGAAACAGTATTATCTTGAAATATCTTTTTCAAGTGGAAGTTTGCCCTGGTGAAATGATACTGGTCCACATACATCAATGTCCAGAATTTTCTCTTTTACAAAGCCTTCTAGAATGTCCTCTCACACAAGCAAATTCTCGTCAGATAGGAAGACATTGGACATTGGACGCTGAAGTATGTAGACCAGTACCATTTCACCAGGACAAACTTCCACTTGAAAAAAGTATTTCAAAACAGAAGTCAACGGGTCAAGCTTGTATGGACTTCACTCATGCATTCTACTAATCTCCACATTATGCACTTTATTATTTCTCCTATGTCATATAATTGTTTAATATAATTTCTCATGGTTTTGTGTTAAGAACAGAAGAACAGCCCTGCTGGATCAGGCCCAAGGCCCATCTAGTCCAGTATCCTGTTTCGCACAGTGGCCCACCAGATGCCGCTGGAAGCCACAGGCAGGAGTTGAGGGCATGCCCTCTCTCCTGCTGTTACTCCCCCACAACTGGTACTCAGAGGCATCCTGTCTTTGAGGCTGGAGGTGGCCTGTAGCCCTCCGACTAGTAGCCGATGATATACCTCTCCTCTATGAAGTTATCCAAACCCCTCTTAAAGCCATCCAGGTTGTTGGCTGTCACCACATCTCGTGGCAGAGATGTACTGACTGAAACATTTGTGCGTCACGAGCACACAGGAAAGACAATATATGAAACACATTGTTATAAATAAAACAGTTGTTGTTATATATAACAACAGTGTTGTTATAGATTGTACCTATTTTCTGTTTGTTCTCCATTAAGTTTGGTGGAGGTTTTGTTGTTGTTGTTGTTGTTGTTGTTGCGGACTCGGTATAAGGCACCTTCCTACATTCCTCTGTTCTTCCTAAGATCTTGAAGGATAAGGCTTTTTTGAATAACAGGTTAAAAAACTTCTGAGTTTCTCAGGCTGAGTCTCTCATTTTAGAAATGAAGCAGCGCCCTTGTCTTTATCTTTTCGGATTGGCACTTTTCCATGTCTGGCTGCCGAAACCCTAAGAAATATAGTCACTGACTGAATAATGTACATGACGCTGTCAAGCATCATGGCTTGTTGGCAGTAATATTACTATTATTTATTATTTACATATTTAATTACCTTATTGGTATTATGCGCTGTTAGCCCGACTAATTGTAATGCAATAAACATAATTTACAAGTATATACATAATCAGCTATTAGTAGCAATACCTGAAGCAGCTGCAGATTTTCTACCCACAGTCCCTTTAAAAGTGATATCATCGTGATATGTGTCTGTTTTGATCATCGTATGCATCAAGTGACCTACATAGAATCATTTTTGTCTTCTTTAATGAGAAGTGATCAAAGCTATAATTAGGGTATGATTATCTTGTTTTGAACTGAAGATCGCAGGGAGAAATAAAATAAAATCCCACGTACAGAAGGTATTTGCAAAGAAAGGCAGCTGCTCTGACGGCATACTGCTTCTTCATCTAAGGTCTTTTCTTTTATTTTCCTTATCGTTTTGCAAAGAAAGACAGGTTGCTTTGGGTACTTCCATACTTACTTAATCATTATGTTAGTTTAACCTTTAAAGTCCTTGGCAGCAGATGACATAATTTAGGGCTTGCATATATGGTCAAAATTTAGGTGTAATATCCTATGCTGAGGACCAACAGGATATAAACAGCTGAACTACATTCAGAATTACAACCGAAATCACCTCATGGTTGTTACCCTGTAACCACTACCCTATTACCATGAATGAGCTTTTCCAGGGTCTTTCTGTCTCATTCATGTATTAGCCATCCTAGGTCATAAACAGTTCACAGTATGTTTTTACATGAATGCTACTGATGAAAGATAACCTTGGCTCCTGCTTACACGATCCTGTTCTGATATGTAACAGGCATAAATAGACATTTTTACTCTGTTTAACTCACTTCAACCCTTTCTTGTTTGCCTCCTTAAGCTGTAAACCAATCCATTCCTGAATGAGTTCATCATGTCTTACCTAAGAAAAGTACTAATTTAAATCAGTCTTTTAAGAGTTAGGAGAATAGGCTTCCTGGCTATAACAATAATATGACATTTTAGGGTTTGAAAAACAAAATCACTCAAAACCTCGCATTTTGTCAATAAGGTTAAATTAGAAAAGAGTAAAAAATGATTTTTGAAGAGTTCGCAATGTTTGGTTTTTTAAAAATGAAATGTTTTCAGCTGGTTTTTTAAATTAAATATGCTACCATTGATAATTATCTTTTACTTGTGAAAAGGTTCGACCACCTTTATTAAAATACCAATCTTTATATCTATAATACATGGATATAAGTTGCTCTGAATAAGGTTGAATTGCTTAAACATTGGTGTAATGATGTCACTACTGCAATTTTATTACCATGATGCTATAGCTATTGATTACAGATAATCATCTGAGGTCTAGAGATATGATTGTTATAAGGGCAAGAGCTGGCTTCATGTTCAAGGGGAAAAAAATACATTTAAGAGATATATTCTGGGACTTTATATTCAAAGTAAAATACAATACCCTCTAATTAAGGTTAGAACCCTCTGGTTGTGGGGAATAACATTTAGCTCCACTTTGACATTGGTTGTGCAGATGTCATTACAAAGTTTAGCAGAAGGATCGTAGGGCACTCTCGCATGAACTAGTCATATGTCTTTCTGAATTGTCAGCATCTCCATGATAATGTCAAACTGATCTGTATTCAAATGGTAGTCATACTATACCCACCATTTTTATAGGATACTCCCTCACTGGCATGAAGAGAGCCCAGATGTTCCTCCAGGGCAAAAATGGGAATCAACATCGGGTAATATACATCTCTGAAACAGTAAGTAAGTTCAGATGTAACTCAGAGCCAGGATGTGTGCTTTGTGCAATGTCCTGGAGCCATGGGAGTGCATGTTCTCCTCTCCTCTGCAAAAGCCAGAAGAATTCTACTTCCTAACTACTGGTTAGAAACAAACATTGATCACTCAGTAAGGCTGTTCTCACAAGCCGCCTAATCCAGGCTAGGGCAGGCCAGCCTGGGTTAGGCTGCTCGTGTGGAGCACCGGGATCCTTGCGGATCCCAGCACTCCTGCCCAGCCTAACCTTACTGTTAAGCCCAGCTCTTAGCTGAGGTTAACGGCACAAGGGTGCCCTTCACCTGGCTGCCAGGATTGTGTGTGTTTTCGGGCTGCATGTGGCCTGAAGAGATACAGAGACAGGCGTCTAGAGTGCCTGTCTGACAGGAGACTTCCCCAATGCACTGCACTTGGTACGCTGTGAACTGTGGGGTTCCCGAAGGCTGAGGAGCATTTCCCCGTCCTCTGAAATGCTGCACCAGTTGCTGCAGAGGCAGTCATGTGCACACTGCTTGGGCCATCCCAGTTTGTCTGTGGGGAATGTAGGTTGAACCCTGCCTTCCCCTCACCCTCCCTCCCTGCCTCCCTCCCAAGCACAACAATGGTCATGTGGATGACCTTATTATGTTCAAACCAAACAATCCAGCTTTATTTTAACCAGAGTTCTGGATAAATCAAGTTCCGAACCTAAGCATGAGTTCACTTTTCCAGAATTCTGAAATAAAGGAGGATTCAGTCTTGAATTCTGCTTTGTTCCAGGACTCTGGTTATAATAAGCCACGATTGTTTGGTTTGGACATAATGAGAGATCCTGGTTTGTTTCTAACCAGAACCAGAATAGGATTCTTCTTATTCTTTCATGCAGGAAGGGGAACACACACTGCCAATGCTGAGGGATGTCTTTAATCCAGACTCCCCATTATGCCCAACCTAGCCCAATGGCTGTTCAGGGAAACAGGCAACACTCCCTCCCTACCACCGCCAAATAATCCAAATCAAATAGCCTCAGTTCTAGGAACTAGTCTTTGGATTAAAAATGGCTATTTTTAATTGCATTAACACATTGCATAAACTGAAGTCACAAAACTATGAAACAAGTAATCATTAAAGGTGGCGGGGTGTGTGTCTTGGATCCAATTGTAGAAGAACCCAAAGTTGAGCAAATGACGATGCATTCCTTCTCTTTCAGATTTTGCAGTTGCCTTTGGAAACAGTCAATGATAGTTAAACTAGGTGGAAACAACAGCAGGCTACATCTCCTGGTTTCATTGTTTTCCAAATCAATATATATCAGCATTGGCTAGTTTCTTTAGCCAGGGCAACCAGATCATCCTGGCTGAGTTGTTTTGAACACAAGACATTCCTTAACTGTGCATCACTGTTACTACCTCATGTGTCTCAGGGCTGATGTTTCAGCCCAAAGGGAAATTCTTCTAACTGAAACCTAAGCACTGCATTCTGTATTCCGTTGCCCCCTTGGCTCACATCATGGCAGCCTCTGGAGGGGAATCTAGCACATGTTCATCTCATCACCTCCATTGCTATATATATACATTTGTGTAATTATATGCCAGGGAAAGGAACAGAACAGAGTTCTCCCTCCATAGTGCAGAAGGCAAAAGAGCATTTATGAGTCAAGGGGAGGAACAGAGCACAATTCTGCATAAGAGCAGTACTTAAAGCTTTCCATATTCTCCATGCCTAATCTTCATTTGAAGGACTTCCATGGCTCATGCAAGGATTGTGAAAAATCAGTCCAGGTACCAGATGCTGCCTATTGGCCAATGGCTGGTCATTGCTGATTGAAATGCCTAAGAAATTTTTTTTTAGATTTAATTCATACCTTTCTTCCTCTAGTTTAAAGATACAAACTATGTTGGTCCTCAGAAAAATTGGTTGTTCTTTCTCTCCAAAATAAACACAGTTGTAAAAGTTTGCCGTGACAGTACTGCTACTCATCATATTGATCAACTCGCAATATTGACCTGAAGGTAGCACCACTGAATTGAACACAGTCAGAAAAACAGCCCAATAAAAAAGGTCAGATCACTCACTAAGCAGTAGCTATTTATTTAGAATGGAACAAGGGACAGCAGCCAGAAAAGCTCTTCACACAATCCGTGTGAAGGGCTTTGGGCGGGTCTGCAGGAAGAGTGGGTTTTCCTGACCCTCCCCACAGACGATCCTTTCCTGTTTCTGGGCAGGCGGATCATCCACCCAGACTAGTGGTGGCTCTTCTGCGGGCCGCCCACACCTAGCTCGGCCGTTCCGGGGGCTGGCCTCAGGGAAGCACCACCATGCGGCACCCCACCCCCCAGATCCCCAGTGCAACACCATGCAACCACACTGAGGCAGACTCAGTTTTATGGTCAAGAAATGGTTAAAGAAAGTCTGCATAAGCCAAGCTGCTCTAATTGCAACTTGCTGACAGCACAATAAAACTCCTGTCCACTTGTTGGTATGAAGACATGGGGCCCAATTGCTATCTGTAGATAACAACCTGCTGGCCAGCACTCGCTCAAGGCCACAACTAATAGGGAGTGAAACAGTTATAGAAATATGCAGAGAGAAGGAGGGGGGAAATGCTTAATTATAGTTCAGTAAGGAAATTGTCTGATTGGTAGAAATTTGTCAAGATGACGATTAAGGATGCTTACCAATGAGAACTGTACACACTATATGCAAATTATTATGTGTATAAAAGGTGAGGCCACAGTGTGATCGGGGTCTCAGCCTTTGGAAATTATTCCACTGGGACCATTTGCCGGCAAATAGAGAAATCTGTTTTCTCTCACCGCTGGTGTCAATCTCTGCCACAGAATCCAGGGAATTTCTGCTTCAACACCATGCAAGTGTGCAATGCATTACTGGGAGCCCCCCACCCCCACAAGTGTACCCGCAGCAGCCACACAATCACTTAGCCCAGTTTGGGGGCATGCTCACACTCAAAACCCAGGTTAAGTGGCAGGCTTCTTAAGAGGGCATGCCAGTGGTTCTCAACAGCAGTGCGGGCTGGGCTTCCCTATTTTGCTGCTCGTGAGAATAGCTTCAGAGTTTCTAATTAAATAAAAACAGGGCTGCTGACCTGTAATAGGTTATTCAAGTGGCCATCCATGCAGTACCGCATATGATGGAGATGCCTCCTGCTACAACTCTGAATTGGATGCCCCCTGTAACTGTTGTTCTATTTGTGGTTCCTTGAATTTCAGGAACAAAAGCCAGGGGTGGGAGGGAGATGACGCAGCACCAGCAGATCAGAAATGGAAAAAAGAGGGAAAGACTCCCAAAGCTTCTGGTAAATTTCAACAGATTTATTCATTATGTGTTTTTTTTAATTAGTACACTTTCCCTGGTTGTTTCATATTAGTTTACACATTTCAAGCCAAACATGTTCTTCCTCAGAGGCAATTCTAAAAACCAATATACATAATATTATAGCAAGTTTGTATATATGTGATATGAAGAATATAAAAATTTAAACTATCAGAATAGAAACATTATATTGTGATTTTTTTTTAACGGGGAGAGAAGACACCACCCTTACCCAGTATCCCATACGCCAAACTCTTCTTTTCATGGGTTTTCTCCTGCCCCAATGGTCAAGGAATGCCAGACTTGGAATTGACCATGGCCAAAGGTTATGATTATGATTTGTACATGTATGACCTGCACAGTTCACCTTGCAGTATGGACTAACATGAATTAAGTTTAGTATGGATCATTGGGGGCATAATTTCTCCTCATGGTGATATAAACATTCCCAACAGGATACTGCATATAAAATGCAGAGTGGGATTAGTGCTCCTGAAATTAATGAGTCTGTTCTCACACACAGCCTAATCCAGGCTATGGAAGTCCAGCCTGGGTTAGGCTGCATGTGAGAACCACCGGAATCGGGTCTTATCCTGGCGGGACAGCACTGCCTAGCCCAATTTTTTAGCCCAGCTTTTAGCCGAGGTTAAAGGAGCAAGTGCTCCCATAACCTGGGCTTCCTGCTCGTGTGCAAGCACAGGCTGCTTCCAGCCTGGCCACACACAGTGAAAGGTGCCTAGAGTGCTTGTCTCCTGGGGGAATCCCCCAATGCACTGCACATGTCACACGGTGCATTGTGGGATCCCCAGAGGTTGGGAGGGGTTGTCCTGGCCTCCGGGGCTGTGTGCGGCACCACATGTTGCCCCTCTGGGAGCAAGGTCCATGCTCCCAGAAACAAACAAGCTGTCATCTGGAGGGAAGGTGAATTTAACCAGCCTTCCCCCAACCCCAACCCCATCCGGTTGTGTGAACAACCTCAATGTCTTTTTAAAAAAAATGCTTTTTATTATATAGAAAAGTAAGATAAAGGTTACACCTCTGAGCCACCAACTTGTCCAATAATACATAATATGGTATATCACACATGTTCATACCCATGTATGTGCTACGTACATTCATACTTATCATAGTAAATTGTTTACATACAGAACCGATGCAAAAAAACCCAAAAAAACCCCTAAATCTTGCCCATCAATAACGTTCTAACACACACCCAGTTGATATGAAGTAGAAAATTATAAGAAAAAGAGAAAATAATAATTGAACAACTCCCACCGGACCTGTCAGTCAACTAATACCTTGATAATAATCTTGTTTTGGGGGAAATGGTAATTTAATTATAAGTAGGAGAAAGAGCGATCAAATTATTTAAAAAATAAAGACCAATATTACTAAAATAAAAATGTTACAGTTATTTTGAATATTACTTTAAATTACATACACAATTTTCTGTATTCTGTATTCCTCAATGTTTTGTTTCCTCCATCCAGTACATGAACTCAGTTGGGTCTAACAATAACTGAAAGCAGGCCCATTCTACTCCCAACTCCAGCATGTGCACAGGTATGTGTACATACACACACAACCACACCCACACCCACACCCACACCTTCCAGTGGGAGGAGAGCTGGTCTTATAGTAGCAAGCATGACTTGTCCCCTTAGCTAAGCAGGGTCTGCCCTGGTTGCATATGAAAGGGAGACTAGAAGTGTGAGCACTGAAAGATATTCCCCTTATGGAATGGAGCCACTCTGGGAAGAGCTTCTAGGTTCCAAGTTCCCTCCTTGGCATCTCCAAGATAGGGCTGAGAGAGATTCCTGCCTGCAACCTTGGAGAAGCCGCTGCCAGTCTGTGTAAACAATACTGAGCTAGATGGACCTATGGTCTGACTCAATATATGGCAGCTTCCTATGTTCCTATTTGCCTTTTGGAACTTTAAAACTATTGCCTCAGCTGCTCATGTGACTATTTATTTACTTTATTGTTCAATTTTTATACCGCCTTTCATAATGAACCTCAAGGCAGTTTACAAAAGTTAGAATACAATAAAGTTTCATTAAAATCACATTTAAAACCTTAAAATCGGTTAAACATTAATTTCCCTTATATAATTTCACTGATTCCCAGAGAAAGATATTCACTTTACTTACTGGCCTCTAAAGTATTACTTGCATTGCTCTCCTCACACATAATGCAAAAGATTGCATGAATATCTCCACTGCTCCCCGAAGAATTAATGACGACAAGGACCTACATGATGAGGAAGATTACTCAGAGTAGTCCCACTGAAATAAATACAAGTTGTACTTTAAGTAATTTCCCTCATTTCAGCTATAGCATCTTGCGGCAGCTTAAAGACAAACCAATTTATTTTAGCATAAGCTTTTGCAGACTACATAGCCACCTAATGGTGCAGCGGGGAAATGACCTGAATAGCAAGCCGGAGGCTGCCGGTTTGAATCCCTGCTGGTACCTATATCAGGCAGCAGGAATATAGGAAGATGCTGAAAGACGTCATCTCATACTGCACAGGACATGGCAATGGTAACCCCTCTTGTAGTCTACCAAAGAAAAACTACAGGGCTCTACGTTCGCCAGGACTCAGGAGTTGACACCGACTCAACAGCACACTTTACTTTTGTAGACTACAGCTCACATCATCAGATGTATCTGAAATGGGGTGTGGTCCACCAACATTTATGCTAAAATTAACAAGTATTAGTAAAACTAACATGTATTAATCTTCAAGGTGTCACAAGGCTTTGTTGGTTTCCCACAACAGACTAACATGGCTAGTCTCTGGAAACTAATGGGTAATCAAAAATGAATAATTGGCAACTGATTAGTACAATCTATTTTAAAACAGAACATAACTGCTTCAAGTCAAGATGGCCTAATGGTAACGATATTGTAGCCAACTTCTTAATGGCCTACGGTAATGGCAGAACATAAATATATTCTCTGTAAGATGAACTCAACATGGATAGGAACTAGTATTAACTGACCCCCATTCTTGTTGCAGCCAGAAAAATGCAACTGAATCCTTTTGGATTCACATCACACCAAATGAAAATTCTCCTTCGGGATGCTTACTTAATTAAAAATATCCTGAATCCCAACATCAAAAACCTGACCAGAAGCTTTAAAGAGAAACCTCAAATTTCATAATGAAATTGGAATAACAACACAGCCACTGAGAATTTCTTTGCGTGGGTGGCTTTTATGCTTCTTTATAAGGAATCTAATAAAGCCTCAGAGCTGTTCTGTTCTGTCTAGTTGCAAAGTTTATGGCACTGAATCAAATGCAGACCTTAGAATCGGCATTCAGAATTTTTTTTTCACATGGCTTCCTTTTAACTTTTACACTTTGGAATATAATGATGTGATAAAATGACAATCTCAGGTTTATCTTTTATGTTGCTTTGCTCACTAATGCAGTGGAAAATTGTGGAAAATATAAACTCATTGAATGTTCTCATGGCCTCAAGCAATAAAAGCTAACAAAATCAGGGGAGACTGGTCAGTTTCTACTTCTACTAGTAGAATATCCTTTGGCTTGTATCTACTTCAGCTACTGAATCCCTACTACCTGGGCAAGAAGCACCTTTTAAAGTAGTCTTGCTCTTACATTTAGCAGCCGGGGAGCAACTGTCCCTATTCAGGCATATTTAGCATAGTATTTCTCCAGTGCCTGATGGGGCGTGTGTGTGTGTGTGTGCCTGTCTTTAGATTCCTTTTGGAACAGGGAACCATTTCCCATTACTTTTGCTATGTAGATGGCTTTGAGAACTTTCTTTTGCTGAAAAATGGAACTGAAACGGTAAAAGTGGCTAACATCCTGACTAACACACACCAAACGAACAGCGTAAAAGGATCTGAAATGCAGAATCCAAAAAGCAAACTAGCGGATCCAGCTGCTAGTTTGCTTTTTGGATCCTGACTAACACAACATGGACGCTCCTAACATCAGTGCTCCTAAGCGAATTCTAAAGCACAGTCACTCTGGTGCAACAGCACAAATACTTTTGGAGCTCACCTGTACTCCAGAACTGTACAATTTGTACTCCAGAAGTGCTCTGCTACAGAGGAAATGCATTGCAGAGGGTCATTTGATGTATTTCTAACAGAGTGTTTTTGTCGTGCAGGCAAGCTCCAAAAGCATTTTGCCTGCACTTTGGGACTAATGTGGGGGCTAGTGCAGAATGGGTACTGATGTGAGGCGCGTGCACACTATATGAATTGATGAATAGCTTTATTACAATCATAGATCAGACATAAACACAAGACATTATACAACATTCAGATAAGAAATCTTTCATACAATACACCAACAAAGTAAAGATTTTATGGTAAGATCTAAAGGGTAGAAATTAATTGTTGGTGGATCTTAGCAGCGTGTGATAGGAGATTTCTTGTCTTCAAGGAGAAGTGTGACATAAAATTCATCAGTTTGGCCATGGTAATGTAATAACAAGGGAGTAATAAGACTACGTTTTTATTTTATTTTATTTATTGTTAAATTTACATACCACCTTTCATTAAAGCAATCCCAAGGCGGTTTACAGCAAAAAAAAATTTAACACAAGATGGTAAAAAAGACACAATTAAAAATATTAAGTGGGGGGAAAATATTAAACAAATCTGATTAAAAAATATAAAACAAAAGCATAAAAGCAATAAGATTATAAAGAGCAGCAGCAGAGAATCAAATAAATGCCTGGGCAAAAAGCCAAGATTTTACATTTTTTCTAAAAGCTGTGATGGAGACCAAGGAGCAAATAGCCACTGGGAGAGCATTCCAGAGTCTGGGGGCAGCAACAGAGAAGGCCCTGTCCCGCGTGCACAACAACCGAGCCTCCCTCATTGTCAGCACCCGGAGCAGAGCCACCTCAGATGACCTCGTCAAGTGGGCAGCAACCCTTGGGAGCAAGCGGTCCCTCAGATACCCCGGGCCCAAACCGTTAAGGGCTATAAAGGTCAAAACCAGCACCTTGAATTGGACTCGGAAACAAACTGGTAGCCAGTGCAGCTCTTTCAAAATGGGTGTGATGTGCTCCCACCGGGCAGCTCCGGATAAAATCCTAGCTGCCTCATTTTGCACTAGCTGCAGTTTCCGGATGTTCTTCAAGGGCAGCACACACACACTTTTGTGATTCCTGACCATGGGTTCTCCTTTGGAGTTATTGTCACAAAGAGAAAGGGGGTGGGGAACAAAACTCTGAATGTTTAAATTAAAAGGTTCTCGGGAATTCTGTACTTTGAGAAATCTGAACCTATTAGCAATTTTGGCACACAACAATGGATGTTTGATTCCAATGTGTGCAGAACATATTGGATCCCAGCAGCCATCACATTAAAAGGGCCATTTGACAATATTAAGAATATATGTTTAACCTCTTGTGCAAGCCTGACAGGAAAGCAGATGTATATTTAAAATAGTTGATGCATTGCAAATGAATGTGATTATGATGAGGTGCATTAGCAACTTCCATGAAAACAGAAGTATCCAAAAGACAATCTTTTGGCAGGAGGCATAGCCTCTTTCAATCTAAATTACACTAACATGCTTAATATTAAAAGGAGGAAATGCACAAATCATTCAGTGCAACCCTAAGCATGTTTACTCAGAAGTAAGTCCCACTGAACTCAATGAGCCTTACTCTCTAGTAAGTGTGTTTAGGTTTGCAGCCTCCGTTTATCTTTGGACAATTTCAACGGGCATCCCAATGTAAAGCTAATGAAGTTGGCAACGCAGCAGTAGTTATTTCAGTTCTAGAGGAGAGGAAAGGCGCTCACTTTAAATTCGGCAGTTCCCTGAAAAGAAATGATCAAAAATTCCCTCCCAACAGCACTAGATACTAAAGGAGGATATACAGGTAAGTGACCTTACCCAACAAGACCATAATATAATCTCCCTCCAAGCTCCCCTCAATTGATCCACTAAACTTTGAGACTCCTCTTGCCGTGCATCTGAGTTACTTCTGGCTTTCTTTTTCTTAAAGGTACACATTGTACCCAGACCCCAGCCCAAGAAGACACAGAGACATTTTTTAATGGGAGAAACGGGCCACGCTTTATTAATATAACAACATTTGTGGCGGACTGGAAACAAGGTGATTAATCACCAACATAAAAACAGTGCGGGCACCTAGGCGTGGGCTAGGATTCAAAACGTCCTACCCATCGCCTGCAAGGGCGACACACCCTGGCTCAGGAAAGAGGCAGGTAGCTCCCGCCCAATTCCTTCAAAGCCAACCACCCCTTTTAGAAGAGGGGATCTGGACAGCTTCAGATCTTTACCTCCCCGGACCGCACAGCCCAAAGGTAGGTGAAGTCCTGAAGCAGGTTTCTTGGCAATGTAATTCTTCCCGTGCCGCACAGGCCACAAGGAAGCAATTGACCAATCCACCTTAAAATGTCCAAGGGTGCTCACCGAAATCTAGACCTCCTTACCCACAGCCCGCACTGTTACCGCCACCCAGGAAGGTTAGCCCTCGCTTGACCTTCCTGCCCCACCCCCTCCAAACCTTCAGCAAGCACTTCCTGGATATTATGCAGATACAAATCACAACCTTTCTCAGACAGGTGGACCCCGTCAGGGCGGAATAACTCGGGAAAGCGAGCAGCTATATCTGGCTGCCGCACCACAGACCCCCCGGCCGCCAAAACCACTTTACCTATTGCGGCTGAAATCTTCCTGCGTGCCTTTTCCAAGCTAAGGCAAGAATGAGCACCCCGCCACACCCTGCGCTGGAGCCAATTAACCCATATTATGCGCACGCCAGGCATCCAGCTGCGCAAAATAGACAAATCCGAGGAGGCTTGCTGAAGGATGGCGAGGCCAGGCCGCCGGCCCAAATCATTCTCCCCTAAATGAAGAACCAGGATGTCGGGAATGGGAAACCTATCTAAATGCTCCCTCAATGCTGGAAGCAACTGATTCCAGAGCATGCCCCTCATGCCCAACCAATAAACTGAAGCCTTGCTTCCTAAACCCAACTGGGATCCCCAGCGGGTGGTGCTGGCCCGCTTGAAAGCCCAGAAGACCAACGAATGGCCACACATCAGGACTCGGACCGGGACCGCCGCCCCACCAGCACCTGCCAAAAGAAAGCAACAGGTCAGTAGAGCCCACACCTGTCCGCTGTCAGCGCACATAACGCCTGACCGCCACGGACCTCCAACGTCCAATCCTCTGAACTTCAACCTCCTGAAGCCCCATACGTGTAGCGGTGGTGGCCGCACCAATACGAAATGAATGTAGAGTAAGCCCCTGGAGCGCAACCCCCGCGGCCAACAGAGCCTTCCTCACCACCGCCAAGAATTGATACTGCGAGTCTGATTGCTGTGGGTAAAAAGACATCCCCCCGAAAAGGGGCCCAGCCCAGCGTACTGCCTCAGGGCCACCACGGGGCATACATTGATATTCCCGGCCGCCGCGAGGCGAACCGTCTGGCCTCTGCCCCTCTGATCCGTCTTGGAGCGACGAAGGAGCAAACGCACCTCCCCGTCACCGAACGATAAATCAGAATATTGCAAGCAGCGGTCCCTGGGGGAAGACCCGCTGCGGGGAAGCAACTCCCCTGGACGGAAGGCCCCAAAAAAGGCAACCAACAGTGCAGCCCTAAACAGCGACACCTCCCATGGGCCAGAGCAGCACCCCACTAGGTGGCCCAGCGTTGAAGCCACCAACTCCAGAGTAAAAGGGCGTCTGGGGTCCCTAGTCCTAGGCTCCCCCCTAGCCCAACCCTCCAACATGCGCCGCACCCGCGGGTCGGAGGAGGAATCACCAACCCCACGAACCTGGGCTTCAAAAGCTAACGCGGCAAGATAGCCCCCCAAAGTGGATACCGCACACCCCGCCCTGCGGAGGAAGACCAAAAACTGCTGAAGTTGCTCTACAGGGACCGGCCACACCTCCGCCAAACCTTCAGTCTTTCGAAAAAGAGAGAAAGCCTCAAGCTTGGCTGTGTAGCTCACTCTGGTGCTAGGCGCCAGAGATGCCGCTATGGCCCGCTGTGCCTCCGCCTGCCAAGTTCCCACAGAAAAGCTGGCATGGGTTCCGGGTGAAGGGCGGCCTCGGGCGGTAACGCTCTGAACCTGTTTAACTGAAAACGAGACAAAGCGTCAGCTATGTCATTCCGGATACCCGGAACATGGCGGGACCAGAAAAGGATGTTAGCCCGCAGACACTGCAATACCAATGCCCTAACCAAAACCATGACCCTCGGGGACTGGGAAGTCTGACTATTGACAATCTGAACAACTGCCAGATTGTCACACCAAAACACAACTGAGGAGTTGGCAAACTCAGCGGACCAAATATGCACGGCCACCACAATTGGAAAGAGCTCTAGGAAAGTCAGGTCCCGGGAAACCCCCTGCCTGAACCAGTCCTCGGGCCACCTGGCGGAACACCAACGTCCCCTGAAATAAACCCCGAAACCTATTCCACCTGCAGCGTCAGAGTGGACCTGCAGGTCGGTTTCCAGAAGTCTAACATCCCGCCAGAAAGACACCCCATTAAAATCAGTGAGAAATGCTTCCCAAAGAGCCAGGTCGGCCCGGGCACCCTCCGTAATTCGTACTCTGTGATGGGGAGCCCTAACGCCCACAGTCAGGTCACATAACCGGCGCAAAAAGGCCCGGCCCGGAGCCACCACTTTGCAGGCAAAATTGAGGTGACCCAAAACAACCTGGAGATCCCTAAGGGAGACCTTACGGGCGCGACCAAGGGACCTAACCATGTCCAATAAAACCCGCAGCTTGGCCTGAGGCAGCCTGGAGCAACCGGCAACAGTGTCCAACTCAATCCCCAAAAAGGCGAGGCACGTGACCGGCCCCTCCGTCTTATCCCGTGCCAAAGGGACACCTAGCCGGTCTGTTAGCTCCATGAAGGAGCGAAGTAAATGGTGGCACTCCCTCGAATTCCCCCTGCCTGTAAAAAGAAAATCATCTAAAAAATGAGCCGTGTAGGGAAGACCCGCCTGGCGCCTAACTGCCCACTCCAAAAAGGAGCTGAATGTTTCGAATGCTGCGCAGGAAATCGAGCAGCCCATAGGCAAAGCCCTATCAAAATAAAATTGGCCAGCAAATGCAAAGCCCAGCAGCTCGAAGTCATTTGGATGTACCGGCAACAGGCGAAAGGCGGATTCAATATCACACTTCGCCAAAAGGGCCCCGGGGCCCCTACCCCTGACCACTTCCACGGCCTCATCAAATGAGGTATAACGTACAGAGCATAAGCTATCAGGGATGCCATCATTTACTGAGGACCCCCTGGGATGAGAAAGGTGGTGAATCAACCTAAATTCACCAGGAACCTTTTTAGGGACCACCCCTAATGGGGAGACCCTAAGGCTGGGGAAGGGGAGACTGGCAAAAGGCCCCATCACCCTGCCCGCAGCCACCTCCTTACCAATTTTCCTAACAACGACTTCCTCCTTACCAACCACTGATCTCAGATTGCGAGAACTGCCTAATCCCCTCCGGGCCGAAGAGGGAATTCTGAAACCATCCCGGAAGCCACATAACAAATAAGAAGCTGCTGACTGGTCAGGATAGTCCAGCAACAGCTGCTCAAGCACCTTCACCTTGATAGGGCTAGGACCCTTTATTCGGAGCGGGTGGAGGAGGGCCACCCTTTTTACTGCTCCCCTGCCTATACTTAGCCCCGGAACCCCCAAACTTGGCCCTGGGGCAGGAGGAACTGGGGTGCCTCGCCCCACAGACCCCGCAGGCATGCTTAAACCGACAAGGGGAACGGGAGCACTTGCCATTGGAGTTAAACTCCCAGCAAACAAGGTGGGGTTGAACCCACTGTTGCCCAGGACTCCCTGAGGGCAAAACCCCCGATGGTTTAGAAAGCAAATGCCCACTGTCAGACCTATCTCCCTCTATGGGCCGGGCTGGAGACATAGTAACCAGCCACAACTCCTGCAACGGAGCATCCCAGGGCAATGTGGGGTCAAGGGCAGCCCTCATTCTAAAACTCTCATCGTACCGTACCCAGGAAGATCCAGCAAAGTCGGAGACCGCCCTGTGAATTATATCCATGTATTTTAACAGGGCAGGGCCCCTTGCGGGCTGGGCTTGGACAATAACCCCCATATAAATCGTGAAGCCAGAAAGCCAATTATTCCAAGTCTTTTCGACCGGCTTTCTCTTGGTGGCTTCGTGCTCCTTACAAGATTCCCCCTCTTTATGCTTAACCTCAGGTTCCCTGAACAACAAGCTAAAAATGTCCACATATTCACCCTTAAGGATTTTTTCTTTTGTAGAAGGGAGTAAGTGATCCCCTAACGGGAGGCCCATGCTACCATAGGGCGCATGCTGAGGTGACGGCAGAATCCCCATCGGATAATAACCCGCCTGCACCCCCGTGGCAGATCCAGCAGAGGAGGCCACCCCCGGGAGTGGGAGCGACCCGCTGGAGGGCCGGTTGCCCAACCAGACCTGCTCCGCAGCGCCTTGTAAGCCTGCAATAACTCCAGGAAAAACCGGCGGGGAACCCGCCACCCAAGGTTGTGTATATGGGGGCCAGTAAGAAGCTGGGCCCCATCCACCCATGGCAGGCATCGGCCAGGGACAAAGCCACTGGCCGGTGACGCCGGGCGGTGTAGGTGCTGCAGGCTCACCCTGGGCCAAAGGAGTAGCCGTATCCACTGGAGGCTGAACAACTGGTGCCGCAGGCGGAGGTAGCAATGGTGAAGGCGACTCCGGAACTGGAGACTCAGGTTCAGGAAGCGGTAACGCAGGAGCAGAAGGGCCCGGTCCAGCAGGGTTCAGCCCTTCTTCCAGCGCAGCCAGCCTACTAGAGAGAGAAGTTAGCAGCTGGCTTTTCACAGAACCCCTGGTCCTCCGAGGGACCTTAGGAGGAGGCACCCCCCCCACACCTGAAGGACCCGCACCTTTGTCGGAGGGGGCTGCTTTTGCTTTCTCTAAAGCTTCCATCCTATTAATTAACCCCCGTATCAGAGTCATCTCCTCATCCTCCTCCTCCGAGGAGGACTGCGGGGGAGCAAGCCTCTTGGGCTGCTTAACAGGGCGCCCCCCTTTCTTGCCCTTGGCCTTCCCCGGCATACTGCCTCCAAATAGTGGGATTCCAAAAGGGGTTGGAGGAAAAAAAAAAAGCGCCAACCACACACAGAATGAAGGTAGCAAGGATATAGAACAAAAGCCAAGCCCTTGTCCTGAATCAAAAACAATACTCAATCCTATCCAGGAAAGCACCAGAGCCCCCCACCCAAGGAGAAGGCTTGAAAAGGCCTTTTGACTCTCAACCAGGCCAGGCCCACCAGGGCACCGATGAGCACAAACACCCACCTGCTACCCACCAAACAAATAAAAGAATGTTGGCATCAAAAGTAGTGCTCCAGGGAACGGAAAAGGGGCCGCTGCCCAGCCACCCAGGCTGATGGAAACCCCCCAAATACCCCACAAACCAAAAGGGCAAACGCCCAGAAGGAGAACCACGCCCAGGAAGCCGAGTGCCGACGCCGCGCTGAAGAGGCCCAAAGACACTGCTGCTGCAGCTGCAACCCAGCCGGGAGCAGTCCCGGGAGTACCCCCCTACCAGCGGGGCCACCGCTGACACTATGGCCCCCTCGACGGAACGCCGCCGAATGCCGCCTCGCCCGCTTGTCGGGCGCACCCCCCCAACTAAGGCCTTCGAGGAAGGAGCTCCCGGACTGAGCTCCTTCCTAATCGGAAACAAACAGCCGACTGAGAGGCCAGAGCGGGGAAACGCTCGGCCTCTCAGCAAGCCCCGCCCACCACGAGCCAGCCAACCAATCAGGCTTCTTCTTGGGCTTGTGAGTCCCGGGCTGGGACAAACACCCTCCCACTTGCACGAGGCAAGGGGAGGGGGATTCTCATTGTTTATCTTTATCCTCTCCCAGTCAGTCAGAAAACACTGGCAACATTCAACTAGCATCTTCTTTAGCTTCCTTTCTTCCACCCGGCATTAATAGTTAGTTGTTTTTAAATCTAAACTGCTTTTATTTCTTTTACTCTCTCTATGTATGTTTTTAAAAACTTTTACAGTTTAAACAAATAAAGCCCAACTCCCTGATGATTAAGTTATCTTTGAGACCCCTTTGCAAGCTATCTGTTCCTATTGTTGTTCTTACTGCTCCCTCCCGTGCTGCTTAACATAATAGATAATCCAATCAACACCATGGTGCCAGGAAGACCTTGCTTAAATGCCCTCGAGAGAGGCAAGAGAATGGGCAGCAGCAATGAGGAGAGTCAGCAGAGAGCACCAAATAGAGAGCAAAAGAAGGGGCAGATGGTCAAGCCAGGCGTGCGGGGCCCTAGAAAACGCGGGGCCCGTAGCAAATGCTACATTTGCTACTATGTTAATCCGGCCCTGGTTTCAAGATTTGCCAGTACAGTAGTGATATCTGAGGAATGCTAATTGTTGTCTACCAGAAGCAGAGGCTTAGTTCCCACTGAGGTAGTAAATCTATGTCTTGGATCACTTTAGACTAGAAATAGATCTCACAGGATAGAAAGTGCCTCCATACAGAAATGCAGAGGCCCATTGAGCATGCACGGAGGTCTCCAAAATGGTCACCACAGTGGAGGGCAGACAAACTCAGAACAGACCAAAGACCGCCTGAACCAGGAGATTTGAACATAAATAGAGGCCAGTTGGGGAATAGAGGGAACTTCTGGAGACCCCCCTGCGGCTGAATCTAAGTCCCTGGCCCAGTTGGCATTAAGTAAAATTTAATTTTTAAAAGCTTAAATTTTTGTGTGTGAAAAAAAACCTGTTTGACATTGAACCTGTTTGCACATCCCAAGTGGTGGGGCTCATCACGAAGAAGATGTTCTCTTAACTACCTAGGGTCTAAGCTGTTTAGGGCTTCATAGGTATTTTGCCTAGAAACGTTTTGGCAGCCAGTGTAGCTCTTTAGTATAGGAGTGATATGGTCTCTCCGAGATGACCCAGACCAACCTGGCTGTTGGATTCTGCACCAACTGCAGTTTCCAGACTTTGTACTAAGGCAGCCCCACATAGAGCACATCGCAGAAGTCAAGTCTGGAGGTTACCAGCTTATGCACCACTGCTCTAAGGTCATTCATCTCAAGAAACTGCTGGTGTAAAACTAAAGCTGATAGAGCAGCTCTGGCCACGGCCTCAGACTGGGACACCAGGGAAAGGTTAGGATTCAGAAGCATCCTCAGACTGCATACTTGTTCCTTCTGGGAAGGTTCATTCTGGGGAGGTGTGACCCCATCCAGAACCAGCAGATCAAAATTGTCTCCCAAGTTCTCACCCTGGACAATAAGTGAAGGTGAAGTGTTCCATCGAGTCAGTGTCGACTCCTGGTGACCACAGAGCCCTGTGGTTTTTCTTTGCTAGAATACAGGAGAGGTTTACTGTTACCATCTCCTGTGCAGTATGAGATGATGCCTTTTATTACCACTGTCTTATCTGGATTCAGTCTCAGTTTGTTATCCCTCATCCAGCCCATCACTGCTTCCAAGCAGGCATTTAGGGAGGTTATGCCTTCTCCTGATGATGTTGACATAGATAAATAGATTTGGGTGTCATCAGCATAATGATAACACCCATCACTAAATACCCTGATGATCTCTCCCAGAGATTTCTTGTGGATATTAAAAAGCATTGGAGACAATATGAAGCCCTGGGGAACACCATTTAAAAGTTCAGATTTTGAAGAGTGACAGTGTCCAAGGACACCATCAAGCACCACCAAGCACCGCCTCCCACCCCCCAACCCACTCAGATGTTCCAGATCAGTACAATGGTTGATAGCATCAAAAGCCGCCGATAGATCCAAAAGGACCAAGAGAGTCATACTCCCTCTGTCAGTTCCTTTCTGAAGATCAATCTTAACCCCATAGCTCGCTCAAAAGTCAGTTTGAAATGGGTCTAGATAATCAGTTTCCTCCAAGACTGTCTGGAGCTGGGAGGCCACCACCCTCTCAATTACCATGCCCAACCATGGAATATTAATGGAATATTAACAGAGCCTTCCTGAGAATATAGGTTACTTAAAGCTTCATATTGTCATAACTGTTAGGCCATTACTGCTCATGTGGCATTCATCAGTGGGTATCTCTCATTGGGAGTTGGGAACTTGCAGGTTATCACTTTGATTAGCTGCTATAGACAACTGGTGGTTCTCATAATTGCCTCCGCAAATCTAAAATGAATATACATTTTCTCTGACAAGGAAAAGGGGGAATATATGCCTACTGGAAGCTTTAGGTTCCTATAATGCCATGGAGATCAAATTAAAAAAGGAGAGGAGGGGGGTAAACCTGTTGCTATAGTATTCCATTAATTAAACATAAAGAAAATATATGGCATTGACAGGTTTGGTGGTTGGCTGCTAGTTGTTGGACAGAGAAAAGTATTCAGAAGTTTTACTATGCATTCCATAGAAGATAGTGCCAATTAAGAACTTGCCCCCTTAAATTTTTTAGTGTAAATTACTGTGTATAGTTTGTCAATGATTTAAACATTCCTTTTTCCAGGTAGTTGCTTGAAGCACCTTATGGCATGTATAATGTTGAGAAAGTACAGGTAAATGAATTTCTACAGTCCTCCTGAAATGTATACAGTCTGGGCTGGAGTATACAACTGAGAAAGAAATGGGAATGAATATTTTAAACAGGGCCATCCCTGGGAAGGTGTGGGGCTGAGGGTGAGCGGCACTGCCCCTCAGCCACACTCCTCCCCTTGCCCCACCCTCAAATAGCCTCCTTTTGAAGAGAGTCAAAGCTGAGCGTCAAACCTGATTTTAAAGGGATTCGCTCCTTAATAACTGTGCTTAGTATTGCAGCCCAAGTCACTTCTATAACTCAGTGGCACATTTCTCTTCTCAGAAACACTGACATCCTGCTGTAAGTCAAAGAAAATAATGCAGATTTTAGAATGATCTAAAAGCAAAATCCTGATTTTAATGCAGGTCTTAGAATGATGCATCTCATGGACAAATTTTCTCTCAACAAAAGTCTTTATAATCAGCCAGGGCTGTTCCCACATGGCAATTTTACTTTCCTAAACCAAAGGAAGGGCAGGTGTGCATTCACATATCATCCTGATTTATGTCGAAGACCCTGTGAGCTATCAGGCAGCACTTCACACACAATTCGGGTTTTTCATTGCATGTTAGAGGTTTGCCTGATTTATGACAGGGGTAAAAAATTCCTCTTATTGCATTGGTTTTTGGGGCAGATTCAAAATATCCAGTATGCCCCATATTCGCAGTACTTCACCCCTCTTAATCCTGTAGCAAAGCCTGCTGTCTAGGAAAGGCCCAGATGACATTTTCCAAAGTTTGCTTTAATTTTGATTTCTTGTATGTTTTGTCTTGTCATGGCATCTTATCATGTCTTATCATCTTGTCTTATCATTCCATCTTTTGGAATGTGGCATCCCATAGGAACATAGGAAGCTGCCATACACTGAGTCAGACCACTGGTCTATCTAGCTCAGTATTGTCTTCACAGACTGGCAGCGACTTCTCAAAGGTTGGAGGCAGGAATCTCTCTCAGCCCTATCTTGGAGAAGCCAGGGAGGGAACTTGGAACCTTCTGCTCTTCCCAGAGTGGCTTCATCCCCTGAGGGGAATATCTTGCAGTGCTCACACATCAAGTCTCCCATTCATATGCAACCCTACTTAGCTATGGGGACAAGTCATGCTTGCTACCACAAGACCAGCTCTCCTCTCCCAATCCCTCTCCCGATCCCAATCCCAATACTGTGTCCCAGCGTTGCATCATTTCAATGGAACATCAGTCCTAAGAAGAATATAGATCAGGACATTTACTGAAATAATATGGTTCTGCAATGGTTTTCTGGCCAGATTTCTTGTTTGCATCTTGCCCACCATTAACATGAAAGCAAGACAGGTATTTAACAATCATGCTTTTTAAGATAAAAGTCACATGTATTCTTTTCACGCATAAATATTTTGAGGTTCCTGTAAAAATAGGACAACTTTTTTAAAAAATTCTTCGTGAATCAGCCCCTATATTTGAAACAAATCGTTGCGGCAACAAGGAATGACAGCCTGACAGCCTAGGAGGTTATTAATGGCAGTGGCAGCCTGCAAATCAAAAATCATGCCACTGCATTTGTATGAACGGCAATTTGTGCTCCACTGAATAACCACAAAGCCCCTACTCCCCCCAAACTGGAGGGATTGGTAGGGAGAGAAGGAATCATAAATATAGCATGTTTTCCCAGTGGGAAAAATGGCCCGAATGTAATTGGTAAGTTGGGAGAACAACAATGTGCAGAAGTTTGCTAAATCTGCCTAAGCTTATTGCAGGTTGCAGAGATAGTTTAGTTCTAGGGTTGCACACACAAAAAGGAGATTTTTTATTTCTGTTCATGTAGTGTAGAGCTAGACAACCTTTTAATTTACTTTCATTTGTAGTCCACTGTATGGCAGTGGTGTAGTGCTTCAGGGATGGGCAGGGACACAGTCCCAGTACTTTTTTCCATCCAGGGTCTCAGCAGGGACACAAAGCCCTTGACTTTCTACACTGGAAATAATGTGATGCTCTATTCCAGCCACCTAATGGCTCAGCGGGGAAATGCTTGACTAACAAGCAGAAGATTGCCAATTTGGATCCCTGCTGGTACTATATCAGGCAGCAGTGATATAGGAAGATGCTGAAAGGCATCATCTTGGACTGCTCGGGAGGAGGCAATGGTAAACCCCTCCTGTGTATTCTACCAAAAGAAAACCACAGGGCTCTGTGGGTACCAGGAGTCAAAATCAACTTGATGGCACACTTTACCTTTACCTTGCTATTCCAACTGTTTATTACCATGCTTCCTGTCTTAGGATCATAGGAAGCTGCCTTATACTGAGTCAGACCCTTGGTCTAGCTAAATTAGTATTGACTACACTGAATAGCAGTGGCTCTCCATGGTTTCAGGCAGGAGTCTTGCCCAGCCCTAGCCAGAGATGTTGCCAGGAACTGAATCTGGGACCATCAGCATGCATTTCCTATTGTGGACTAGTGTCAGGACATCCTAAAATGAATGACAGGGAATACCCGCTGAAATGCACTGGTTCCTTCCAAATGACCATGGAATGCACTAAATTCTCAAATGGCCATTGGCCACTCAGAAATTCTATGCCATTTGGAAAAAACTAGTGCATTTCACTGGGCATTCCCTGTCATTCATTTTAGTACATTCCCTAGAATCTGCATGATCTTTGACTACTTGTAACACAACCCCTCAAATTATTGCATCTATCTAAGTGAGGGGTGTGGCTAAGTTAGGGTGGCTGTGACTATGGGGGCTGTCATGGAAAGTGCCTGCACTTCTGAATTTGTGACTACATTACTGCTGTATGGAAAATGGAAAAGGCAGGAAACAGTACTGGAGAATTGGTCCTGTGTACCAGCGATTCAGCTCAACTGTATTGGAGTCAGTGTTCCCTCTAACAAGGATTTCCAGATGTTGTAGACTACAACTCCCATAATCCCCAAGCAAAAGCCATCGCAGCTGGGGATTCTGGGAGTTGTAGTCAATGACATGGGAATCCCTGTTAGAGGGAACACTGGTTGGAGTTCAAACTGGATCAACCATGCTACAGCATTATAAAGTGCACTTCTCAAGGTATTGAAATCCCAAATCAGTCTAGTAGAGGACCACCCTGGGCAACATGTGGCATTGTCAATAAACTGCAACTATAGCTGGTACTTTCTTAGCATCTCCAACTAAGTCTATTACACTATACCACAAGTGGTTAAATCAAGTGAGTTGTAGGTGGAACTTGATCAACAGTAGGGATCTCCAGAGGAAAATGGTTTAATACAAATGTTGTTAAAACAATGTGCTTGGCACATTATAGCCACACATTAGTACACCCTAAAACCATCTACTTCCTCATCACAGTTTTAAACCGCTACCGTGAGAGAAGAAAGGAAAACAGTTTGTCAGGTAGCACAATATAAGAATAATAGGTCTCAGTGGCTTGCAAGAAAAGGGGTCCTAACTAATTTGTATATTTTAGTTATACATGTTGAACATAACTGTCATAAACCTAGTAGATATTTCTTGGATTTTGGGACAGGCTTTTCACACGAGGAGGCACAGCATCCAGAAAGGCTTATTCCCCTACACCTGTCTTTTGACAAATTAAGAACTGGCAGCAACCAACTTACTTTTAAAAAATTTCATCTGTTGCAGCCAAGTTGTAAGCCGATAAACTATTAAGGAAGGATTTTGCTTTTAAGTATGATTGATCAAGCCGTGTTCAGTATACCAGTGTGTCTGAGTAATTCCAGGAGGCAACAAGCACATAATTAACCATTTGACAATAAAACCTAATTGCTTCTGATCAGTTAACATTGGTGAAAACTCCCTCATCACGGGTCATTTCTCAGTTAACAGAAGAACCATGCCAGTGAAATCAAGTTCAGAGTGTATGCTAAAAAGCCTGTCCAGTGATATGGGGACTCAGGGCCAATCACATGTTAGGAGAGTAGTTTCCATTGGTCGAATTTTATGACATGTTAGTAATATCTGTTAGGAGGAATCAGATGGGTCAGGCAACTGAATTGCTTCCTCCTAACAGATGTTACCAAAGCGTTGTGGGATCCAGCCAACACTCAGTTTGCCATTCTTCACGAATGAATTTATGGCAGCTCACTATTATACAATAAAAAAGCAGCAGTATGTAAAACCAGTCATAACAGCACAAAAATAAAATTGACAAGAAGCAATAAACAGTATAACAAAAGTATAGCTAGGGTAATGCCTGCTAGAATAAAAAGTTTTTCCAATTACATTTAAAATTAACTAGGAAGGAACCAAGCCTAAATCAGGAAGCAGGAAGTTCCAAAGATACATAGAGACTATTCACACACGCGGAGGGAACTGGGCTAAGGAAGCCCAGCCCAGTTTCCCCCACACGTGTGAACCGCTAGGAGCGAGCCTGCCTAATCCCCCACCCCACCCCATTAAATGACGTTAGTGGAGTGAGCCCTCTGCTAAGCCCCGTTTTTTGGATTGTGAGTTGCCACAGTGTGGCTCCGCGCCATGGCAAATCATGGGGAGACTCCTGACCAGGAGGCTACAGCAAGCCTCCTGATGTGCGGGGGGGGGGGGGCGCTCACCAGAATGCCCTGTGCACTTGTGCGGAGCATTCTGGGGCTTCTGGGAGCCAGGCAGCCCCCGATGGCCACCACCCCTACCGGCTCTGTGATGGAGCTGTAATCATGTGGGCAGCCGATCCGGCTGCCCAGGGCAGGCTAGCCACTCGCGTGTGGGCAGAGCGGGTCTCCCTGCCAAACCCCATCTGGCTCTCCACACTGCTCATGTGGAGAGCCTCATAATATATATACTGGCCCTCAAACGTGCCAAGCATCTGAGTTCCCATCCTTACCCTGCAGGCTAAATCTTGAGGGAGGACTAACAATATCTGGAGCCAGCTTGGCTGCAGGAAGTTGCTGCAAACTACATGGTCTGTCATCCTTCCATTGTTTAGCCCCTATTCCAGGTGGATTTTCTGCTGGATTAATTATCTTAGCCTCAACCTCTCCAGAAATTAGCCCCTAAAGTAGTTGGAGAAACAGACTTGCTTATGGTTACTGGAGGTCATGGAGACAGAGCTGCTACATCCATCACACCCTTCGAGTGCTGCCTCTGTTTTCCCTTCTTGGTCAGCTGCCCCACATTTCCAGCAGCTATCCACTGCATAGCTGCAAGAGCAGTGCCGAATATCACTTATCCTCCGGAGGCCTTTCCCACTATCATGCCAGCATGGCGTCGTGGTGGGAGTGCTGGACTAGGACCAGGGGAGACCCAAGTTCAACTCCCCATTCAGCCATGATGCTTGCTGGGTGACTCTGAGCCAGTCACTTCTCTCTCAGCCTCACCTACTTCACAGGGTTGTTGTGAGGAGAAACTCAAGTATGTAGAACCCCGCTCTGGGCTCCTTGGAGGAAGAGCGGGATATAAAATGTAAAAATAAATAAATAAATTAATTAAATTAAATAAGTAAGTAAGTAAAATGGAGCCTACTTAGGAACAGTAAAGCTTTACCCCAAGCAAAACAAAAGCAACAAGGAAGCTATAAATATTGGTTAAGATTCTAACAAAGCACTTGCGGAAGGATGTTGTGCTAGCCAGGAGCGGTGTGTCCTAAGGAGCCAGGGGGCATCAAAGGAGGTGCAGCTGCCTCTGCTTCCTGGCAACAGCTCAGGTTGCTCCTCTCTCTCCCACTCCACTTGAGAGCCATGCTGCCTGCAGGCTAGCCATTTCTAAGGTAGAGCAAGGCAGAACTACCTGACGATTGGGCAGCCTGCAGACAGCGTGGCTCTCAAGCGGAGCGGGAGAGAGAGGAGCAGCCCAAGCTGCCACCAGGAAGCAGAGGCAGCTGCACCTCCTTTGGCGCCCCCTGGCTCCTTAGGACAAGCTGCTGGGTGCTAGCGCAAAGCTTTTATGCTAGCTATGTATGCTAAGTGCAGAGCACAGGTTCCAGACTAGTGTTCTGCTATTGTGAGCCTGCTTGCACTTGTTTTGAGGGGGATTTCTGTGCTATAATACAATTTCGCAAATCCCTGGTTTTCTAGCACAACTATGCAATCTTCTTGTGGTCAGCTTTGCTCATTACACAAGTACTTTGTTAAGATGTCACCATGTCTGAATTTCAAAAACAATTCTGATCTGCAGGAATGTTTGTCATCTTTTACAGATTATAATAAAAAGGCAAGAAAATCCTCTAGGGGGGAAAACACTATTATTTTCTTGTAATGGTCCAGTATGATTCCTCCCCACCCACCCACCCTTTTCAGTATCAATGTTTGATATATTTCAGTCATTTGTCATTTTGATACTGAAGCATACAAAAAACGTGTGCCTTTTGGGTACCTTGCGGAGGAAAGAACAAAAAAAATATTCTGGTCTACAAAAGAAACCTTTTTTATGTCAACACAAAATATAAACAAAGCAGCAAAATGGAGTATCAAGAAAAATAATGCTCTTGCCCATCTGTTACATGGGGAAAAAAATCAGCTCCAATATTGTATTGTGAAATGCAAACACCAACAATAGGAGAGATAAAAAGAGACATATGCTAGCAAGAAAGAATAAAAATGGTTTGTGATAAGTTATGAGCTAAACTAGTATGGAGAAATGCATCCAGACAGGACCAAAAAAATACATCTGCTGATGCATATCTCTGGTAATTGGTATATTTGCAACATAAGCTTGAAACAGGAGTCTACTTGCAAAGTAATGCAGGATGCTCATACTGCATCCATCCAACCTCCTTGCTGTTAGCACTCTACTCCATCTAGAAGTTTGCAGTGTGGTTCACAAACACCATAATAATTGATAGTGTTGTTTGTGTAGCCTCTTTCTCCCTTGGACATATCTGCCTACCTATTCTATCAGCATGTGATAAACCCTAATTAGCAGTTACAGTTGTGCATCACATCTGTATCTACTCCGACAGCATACCCCCATGGTATCTATTTGGCTGGCAATATGCCAGACATTTTTTGCTTTGAGAATGGCTACTGAATTCTAAAATTCTGGAGGAAAATCATATCTTATTTGAAACATATTTCATAAGCCATTACAAACGTAGAGCTCTTGTTTCCAACATGATTTTTGAAGAAGCTTTTTTAAAAAAAGTAGTAAGGAAATAAACATCTGAAATTGAGATTTCAAAACTCTCCCCCCCCCTTTCCATTTTTGAATTTTTATGTAGACATATGATAGCTTCTTATGAAGCAAACTACTGACTCATGATTTCCATCCCCACAACTTGGCATTCTATGCTGACTGCCCTCCAGCTTGTTAACCATCTGCACCCTAGAGGCCTCTGGCTGAGGGACCACAACCATTCTCCTTCCTCTTCTCATAGTACATTGACTTCCATGGCCTTTCTAAACAGTGCGGCTCTCCCCTGGAGATGAGGGCAGTGAGCATCATAATCCTTCCCATAACATCTTACCTGCAAGTATTCCCTGAAGATGCTTAAATCTTTAGCTTGCCAAATACCTTTGTCATGTATATTTCTCTTACTATTGTTGCTTTTCTAATATTGGGGGGACCCAAACTTTCAAGCTAATTTAAAATTTTGTTTTCTGTGACAACTGTGGAATGAACTAATTTTTTGAGAAAGTGACTAATACAACAGAATCTGGTTGTGTCCTGATCTGTTGCAGGACTACAGGGGGGACATGAGGGAGAGTGCAATGGAGCCTTCAAACAGCCAGCAACTTCTAAGAAAAGTCAAACACTGCAAGCATTATTCATGGTCCAGGAGGACATAAAATTGACTCTGGCAGTTCAGTAAAATAACTGGAGATTAGGTAATGCCAGTTCCCATACCCTGCGGGAGATATAAAATACAGACTCAGAACGGATACTTCCTCTGCTTTGATCTTGCCAAATTACCTTAACAAAGCTTTTGTCAGTGTCTTCAGATATCTTTCTTGGAAGAGACTGGGCAAATGTTAGCTGAAGAAAGCAAATAGGAATGGCCATGTTTGTGGAAATATGTTCCTCATAGCCGATAACTTGAACCAAAACAAAAGATAAGAACCAATTCCAGAACTGGTTATGTTCTCTGATTCAGGCATGTACTCCGCTTTGCACTTGGTTCATTGCTGTAAGAAAATTTCATGATCTAAAACAATGAAGAGCATTTAAATTTCAGGGCCCATAAACCTGTGATAACCATGTTGGTGAGATCCAAAATCTTTCTTTATTCCTGAGAGTATGAGTAATCATCTTTACATTATAGCCACTTCTTCCATAAAATACAGACTGGATGCCTAGATCAGGATCCCACTTACTACCGAGGATCTAAAATGTACAGCAAGCAAGCAGTGCACAGACAATTTTCACAGGAATTATACAAACCTCCCCCGCTCCACTGCCCCATAATATATAGAGTCAGCCCAAGTGACCTGCGATGCTCAGAAATGTCTGCATGTGCATACATTGTACACAGACTGTCGTACACTGAATAGAACATGTGAATGCGGCTTGGTCTTCTGTTAATATGAACTCAAATGCCCCAGTGGGCCAGAAACAACTTGACTTGATGTGTGGGGCACTGAGGACATTTTTTTTGCACATTGAGTATTTCAGTAAAATTGATTATAAAGATAAGCATTAATTTAAGCAATTAATTACTTGTGGGTCTTTTCCTCACCCCAAGGGCCCACAAGTTTAACCAAGGACAGTGGCCAGATAATAAACCCCCTCCCTGCTCAGTCAATGGGGCACCTGACTGTGCCAGCCCCACCACAAATACCACAGTTAGTGGCTTCTGCTGCTGCTGGCTACCTGTGGGACAGCAAAAAAATCCCCATGGGCCAGATTACCAGGTCTTATGTTTTGGAGGTTTGAGATAGAGATTGCCTTAAGCTTTGCTATTCTTGACTATTAATATGTTAACTGCTTCTTTAAGACAAACCAAGTGCCACATGGTTTATCTTAAAGAGGCAGTAGCATATTTATTTATTTATCATCATATTTATATTCTGCCTGATATATGTCTCCCTATTATTACAATATTAACAGTTGTGTTGAAGCGTTGCGTAGGAGTGGTAGTCTGTTCAGGCCTCTGTTGGGCTCTCTTAATCAATAAAAGTTTAATTTTCCTGAATCTTCCTGTACTGGAGTGTTACCAAAATTCCCTCAGTGACCCAAAACCTTGACCCAAACCCTGAAACTTTGGGTCAAGTGCTGAAACCCAGCAACTGTAATGACTGATGCCATGCCATTGATAAAGTTGCTATAAACATGGTGCAAGACAAATATCAGGTATTGGTTGACAGTAGCTGTATTCACACTGATTGCTTCTTTGACATAGCAACAAATGGCCATGGAGCACCCAGGCTATTCTGGGAGAATAAGACTATTTTTATTTACAGAAGAACGTGAGAAGATCAGAACACAGAAAGTGTGCTTTCTAATTACAGACTTTAGCCATGGGTCACAATGTGACTGTGTATATTGTTACTGTTGTCCCATTATTGTTGTCCCATTTTCGGGGTGAACTGTGGCATGTTGCCATGTGATCTAAACATGTGATAGTCATCAGGCAATCAGAATGTATATTTTAGTTTGTAAAATGCTCATGAGAATTTTCTTACAACTCACACAGGTGCAATGCCCTTTATCTTTGATCTTATCAGATTAATTCAGATCCACACAAATTAACAGATATAGAATTTGTCACAGTTAATTTAGCTTAAATTTAAGTTTAGACAATAAAAATAGCATCTTTCACATAAGTACCAGGTTTGGATCTTCTATAAGGATGTAGAAAATAAGGTTCTCTCATTCCATAAGAATGGTTGGCAAAGCTTCATAGCTTCTTGTCATAAGGGGGGGGGGCGTAAAAGTTTGCTAAAATACATGACTGCACACTCTATCAATCACATATTTTAAGGTCTCTAAAAAAAACAGTAGATCCTCTGTTATTTTATGAAGATCAACACCTGTGCAAGAACAATAATCCCTTAGCTTTTGAAGTAGCTTAACTTAAACAATCATGATTCACTCTAGATATGTTAATACATAATATCTCTTTTATCCTGCCCTTTCCAATCCCTATCATTCACAGTTTATATCTGAAGCAGGTTTGTCCATCATTCAGTCTTTCTATCCTTATCTAAATTTTTGCCCATAAATAAAACCTCCACTGAAGAACATTATTTGGCTATTTTCCCTCTTGTTCTATTTCCTTCCAGGATTTGTATCAAAAAAGACAGGAAACTAGACTACTGTATATCACTTCAATAATATTGGCCATATGTATGCACAGGATGAACTTCGAACGAATTACTGCCCTTAGAAATCAAAAGAATCATACTAGTATTAGATTCCTTGCTGCTTTTGCTTTACTGGCATCCTGCCTTTGATCTCTTCATTACGCCTTACTATATAGTTGTTATTTATTTATTTATTTATTTATTTATTTTATTTTATTTTATTTTATTTTATTTTATTTTATTTTAATGGGTTTAGAGGATATTTAGAATGACTTATGCCGCACCATTTTAATTACCAACAAGGGGGGAAAGAATCCAAACCCAGATTTATTTATTTATTGTTCAATTTTTATACCACCTTTCATAAAGCATCCCAAGGCAGTTTACAAAAGTAAAAATACAATAAAATTCCATAACAATAATTTAGAACCTTAAAATCAGTTAAACACTAAAAACCATAGAACACACAGATAGAGACACAAAACGATAACAGAAGGAACTCCTAAGGGGTAAATGCTGGAACAAATAAAAAAGCCTTTAGTTGGTTGTTTTTCTTAAGCAGCCACAGATGTTAAAGAGTGGACATTCACTGGGAGAGCATTCCAGAGCCTGGGGGCAACAGCACAGAAGGCCCTGTCCCGCATTCACAACAATTTAGTTTCTCTCAACATTAGCACATGGAGCAAACCCCACTCCCGCTCGATGACCTTGTTGGGTGGGCAGAAACTTTTGGGAGCAGGTGGTCCTCCCAAGATGTATATTTTAGTGTGAGATGGAGGAGTTCTGTGAGACACCTGAGGAATAATTTATTATTAGTTTATTAAATTATGTATAGTCTATGGGAAAACACTCAAGGCGGCTGAAATAATCAAAGACAATATGTGGGCACAAACAACATTATCAAGCTTATGTTCAGCAATGATCAAGGACAAGGGCAATGCACTTGCCTGCCAAAAGTGGAGGAGGGAGGACCATTTCATATGCAGTAGCTGTTGAAATGCTGCACATGTAGAGAAGAGTCTATCAGCCTATACAGGTTGATGATATAATTTGTTTATGTTTGCACAACCTGTTAGACACCTCTGTTAGGGGTGTGCATGGAACCAGCTGGTCTGGTTTAGTTTGAGTCCGAACTGGACCCGAACTGGACCCGGCCAGTTCGGTTCGCACCCCCTCGACCCCCCCGGTCTGGTTCGGTCCTGGGGGGGGTTGAGATTTTTTTTAAATTAATTTTTTTAAATTACACTTACCCCCTCTGGGAGAGTTGTTCAAGGTGGCGGGTGGGGGGGGGGTCCACAGAATTTTCCCCTCCCCCTGCCAGCATCCTTTATTCTCTTTGGCCACTCATCAGCCTTTCCCTCTCAGCGCAGCAGCCATTTTGGAGGCCACCACACCTACACAATGGGTCTCTGCGTGGCCTGAGACCCAGGCCATGCAGAGGCAGAGGCCTGTTGTGCAGGTGCAGCAGCCTCCAAAATGGCCACCGCACCAAGGGGGAAAGGCTGATAAGTGGCCAAAGAGCATATGGGAAGCTGGCAGGGGAAGGGATAACCTACCACCACCACAAACAACTCCCGCAGAGGGGGTAGGTGTAATAAGAAAGTTTAATTTTTTAAAAGTCACGAACCCCCATGGGAGTTCGGTCCAGGGTCAGACCAAACAGGGGGTGGTTTGGTTCGACCACGAACAGTCGAATTGAACCAGTTCAACACTGAACACGTTTCACATCGCTAACCTATGTACACAGGTGTAGGACTGGAGCATTTGTCTTGTAGGACTGGAGCATTTGTTCAAAGAAATTGAACCTCTTTACCTTCTCACTTGGTACTTGGATGTGGTTGTGAATAAGTAAATGGGTTCTCACCAGTAGGGATGTGCTCAAACCATGGTTTGAGCAGCAGTTCAAGCCCTGGTTGGGAGTGGGAAGCGAGAGATTTTAGAAAGAGGAGAGCAAGTCTTTATCTTGCTTCTTGCATGCAGCTTCTTGCTAGGGTGGAGCTTGGCCCAAGAATCCCCATACTGCACAAGCACACACATGTGCAGGTGCCATGTGCCTGCTGGCACTTTGTGGGGATACTTGCAGGAAGCTCCATGGGGTGGTGGAGCAGGTAAGGACCTGCTCTCCTCTCTCTTAAAGCTCCTGCTCCCCACTCCCAACCAGGAATTGAACTGCTGCTTGAACTGCAGTTCAAGCACATCCCTACTCACCAGTTGATGGTGCTGTCTGGCCTGCCTCATAATTCACATACTGATCCTTTCCACATCCCCATACCCAGAAAGCAACCTTTTAATTCTATGAAGTCTTTTTCACGTGCTGAGCTAAGCAATGTGGAGCTATGTCCAATAGGGAAAGTATATCTGTGAGTATGTCATCAGATTCGTAACAAATTACAATGCAAAAACTTGCATATGGAGAATATTACTTTAAAACTATACAGCAGTGTTGATCTGAAGACAAAGAAAACTAAGGTCTGCTATTGTAGTATCAACGGAACATCTAACGAGAATGGCAAGCAACTGCATCCCATCACATGTTCAGCTGGCCTCTGCATATGTGGGATTTTCCAGGCATGAAAATCCAGTAACAGTTCTGACCATCAATCAATTAATGTGATTAAGAGAAGACAGTTCTTTGAATTCTATAATTTCGAGGTCTTATCTGCTATAATCTTAATTATCTGCTATAATGTTTGTAACCTCAACAGGAAATGTTTGCTGACCTATATTACTACTAAAGATTAGACAGTAATCAAAATTTTCACTCAGGGACATTCACTATAAGACCTCCATGTGGTCCACTGATATAGAATTTCAGAGCTGCTTATTCAGAATCACCTATTTATGAACATTTAATGGCTGACATGCCACACAGCATACCACGGATGGTTCTGCACTACACGCGCTGCTTCAGATCATCTAAAACAATGCTGGCACTACTGTGCATGAATACACTTGCACTAATATGTAAAATTGCACAGTCATGCTTGTGTGTTGTTATGGCCATTTTTTCCACTGGTGTTAGTACTGCACAGGCATACTATGCAATTGTATAACATAGTACAAGACCGCTCCTGTGCAACATTGCTGGCTTGTTATATACACCCACAGCAGTGCAGAACTGCCCATGCTACATTGCGTGGCATGTCGGCCAAGGTCAACAGATGATTGTGCAGTTATTTAAAGTGATATATAGATAAGCAAAAAAAGCTACATTCACAGGAAAGCTTTTTCCATAAAACATAGCATCATTCAGGTCCTCTGACAACATCTAGTTGACAGTCCAAGTATAAGCATAAATTAATAAGCACCAATAGATGGGCATTCATATGTGCCATCAATGCTTCCCAAATCCCTTACCTCTTTTAGAAAGATACTACCTCAAGGCCAAGAATCATGCCATTTAAAAATAAATTAAAAGTGTAAACTCGTCCTTTTGCTATTTGCCATAAATATCCCGTTTTCCAATTAGAACAAGGTGTTCTGGATCACATAAATCTCTTTTATGGTTGTATTTGGTTTGATACTTAATCAGGCACTGCTTAACACTGAACTTTTTAACTTTCTTTTCAGATAAGTGCCATCAGTTTGCAAGGTGATTTAGAATGCAAATCATGAATAGTGCTCAATATTGTAAGCTCGAGTCCTTTATGAATCAGGACCCCATAAACCTTTGTCAATAGCTGTATTAAACACTTATTGACTAAAGTTTTATAGAGGCCTTAGTCACAATGGAATGGTGCCCCTGACATGATTCTAGAGCTCTTAGAGAGCATGGGGATTGGGTGCTGAGAATTTGTAATGACTTATGTTTCTATGCTAAGCGAATAGCATCAGAAAAGGCAATAAATAAATAAATAACCAACCACTAAGTCATAAATATAAGAGGTTTAAAAAGGGCAAGATATCCATAATTCTAAGCAGTTGTAAATACAAGCCAATTTTTGAGCTTGATAGCAATTTTTTAAAAACACACACACACACACACACACCAACAATACTTAATTGTTATAGCTTTTCTTGATGTCTAATAGGTTTCGGGCTCTGAGCTAACCATACTTATGACAGACCAAAGATCAGTTCGGGACTTGCATAAATGATCAGATGTGAGGTTTTTCAGAGGAAATAATTCATGCAAACAAGCCAAAACAATGTTACAAAGGAAGAGAGGGGAAATTCATGTTGAGATATAGAGAAATTCCCTCCTGAATCCAAATTGGGTGATTAGTCTGATTCTGATAGATCCTGAACTTTAGCAAAACAAATTTACTGAGTAACTCTAAAAATGTTGATATTCACACCACTAACCACTAAGAATCCGGCCTCCCATTTTAGTGGTGGTCCTTCTGCTTCACCAGAGGTTGAAAGGGAAGACTCCCAGCATCATATATGGGGAAGGGGGATCCTTACTGAGCATAACAGATCTGAGGCTGAGAAATTGCTTCCTGATTTCTGTCTAGATTTGGAGATTGTTGCAGAATGGTGGTTGTCAGATGAGGTAAAGGTAAAGTGTGCTGCCAAGTCGATTTAGACTCCTTGCGCCCACAGAGCCCTGTGGTATGTCTTTGGTAGAATATAGGAGGGGTTTACCATTGCCTCCTCCCGCACAGTATGAGATGATGCCTTTCACCATCTTCCTATATTGCTGCTGCCCCATATAGTACCAGCGGGGATTCTA
Source organism: Hemicordylus capensis (assembly GCF_027244095.1). NCBI lineage: Eukaryota > Metazoa > Chordata > Lepidosauria > Squamata > Cordylidae > Hemicordylus > Hemicordylus capensis. Next base: position 225,901,392 of record NC_069660.1, read on the forward strand.
ACCGGTAACTTTCTGCTTCTTAGTCAAGCATTTTCCCAGTGAGCCACTTAAGGTGACTGTTGTCAGAAGAGAGACAGAAGTATATTATGCTGCCTTTCTCCCAAGGAGACCACACGTTGACCTTTGGCAGCATGGTGAGGACTGGGTCCTTCTAGAAAGACAAGCTAGGCTTCCAGTGCAATACTTGTTGGCCACTGCAGAGCCTCATTTCCAGCCCACAGCTTTTAACAACAGTGATAACAACCAGAGTGAGAGAGATATTTAGAAATGCTAAATGAAGTCTTGAGTTCCCAGGTTTAAATGGTTTCAAGCACAGCAAATAGCTTGAGAAAGTGGCTGCCAAAAATACTGTTAGATCTATCACTGGTGAAATGTGTGCCATATATAACTTATTCCATATATGAATAATTGCCTCAGTCATTAGGACTTGGCAGGTAGATGAGAAAGAATAAGGAGAGATTGGGGCAATGATCCAAACTGATGTTCCAGCACCAGGGCTTACTGGTGACAGATTAGTACTGTGGTGTAGCATGACCAGTTGCAGGGAAATATCTCAAGGAGGAGTTGGTATGTGTGTGTGCATGTGTACACAACAATCTATTTAGGATCTATTTATTGCCCAGAACCCAGCAGAGTGTGTTCATCATCTGGAATATACTCATTTTTCCTATCTGATCTTACATGAGGGAAAGTCTTATTTTCCAAAGTTTTTCCACTCCAGGAACCAGTACCTGTTTCACATCCTGAGAAAGATACTAAAGATGCTAAAGATTCTGAGGCATGCTATAGTCTCATGCTGGAGCACTAACAATCCAGGTGCTTAGTGTTTAGTCTAAAGAAAGGTCTACAAGTGTCTTCGGAGGATAACTAGTAAAACAAAAATGGGCCGAGAGAGCAAGAAGAAGGGGAAACAATACTAAAATTAAACACTCAGGCTGTTATCCCAAGCATCCTAACCCAGGCTAGGACAGCCCAGCCTGGGTTAGGCTGGTCGTGTGCAGCACCAGGATCTGTGTGGATCCCAGCACTGCCTGCCCACTTAACCCTTTCAAGCCTGGCTTTTAGCGGAGGTTGAAGGTGTGAGGTCGCCCTCAACCCAGCTGCCAGGATTGTTTGTCTAGAGCATCTGTCTCAGGGGGATATCTCCCAATGTGCCATGCTCATCACACAGTGCATTGTGGGATACCCAGGGGCCAGGACAATGAATCCTGACCACGAACAATCCACACTGCAGCAGAGCAGTACGAATCATCTGGGTGTGTGGCAGCATGCCGGAGACTTCTACAATGATAGTCTGGGGGGGGGAGGTAAGTTGTGCAGCCTCCCCCCCCCACCTGTCCACCCCCCTCTGCCCACCTGGTTGTGTGAATGTCTTCACTTTCAGCCACCACTGTATCTTTAACAGTAAAGGAGCAGGTCTTTGAAAGCACTGTTTCATGTTTTTTGTTGGGAGGAGTCCAATAAGCTCCATGTGGGAAAACCAGGTTGATTCCCTTAAGCGGATGTGCTAGTATTTTTAACAAAATATGAGCAGGATTGGGATTGGTTGAACAACATCTTACTTAAGTAGGATGTTTAAGGCTGGCCACACCATATGTGGAATAAATCCATACTCATAGTAAATGTAGGCAAAAGAATGTTGTCCTCAGCTTCTCACTGAATTCAATAGCTACATTAGCTATCATTTGAAATGGATCCAATGAGACACTGTCATTGACTTGTTTCAAAAGGGTCTTTTGGTTGATATGATGCTAATGGAAGTACCTTATAAAAGCTTCTGATGAAATCATGTAGGTATATGTTAGCATCTGAATTACTCTTTGGGGGGAAGAATGTCTTCCAGTGACATTGTCGTAATGACTGCTGCATTCACCACTTTATATCATTGCATGTAAGAGACTCTTGAGTTACCATTAAAGCCTTTCAGGACAATATATGGTGTCGTAAACTATAGAGTATGTAAAATTGTAGAGTATGCTGATGTTGAATAATTGTTTCATATGATATGCTATTTCATTATAATATACACATCCTTATGTCCACTGTAGGCATTGTTTCAATGGTATGGTTGCCACAGAAGACTTCCTTGGGGCCAGTGGATCAACATGGTTGTGGAAATGTTCCAGTCCTGTTCTCACATGCATCTGTTGGACAGCATGACAGTAGTAGTATTGCTGAGGAGAAGTTTGAATGTGCCTTTGTCACTGGATATAGCAATCAACCAAAGTGGTCTGATTTATTATATGATGGCAATTAGGGCACAATTCACATAAAACAGAACTTCAGTATTTGAACTTCAATTGCCCCAAACTCCTACTAACTTACATATCTCATCTCTCTCAACTATCTCATCTCATCTATCTCATCATAGATGAATAGTATTTCTTATTATCTGATCACCTGAAAGAATGTCATATAGAATAGTTGTGTTGCACATTTCCATAAAAGGAAGTGCATAACACAAATGTTGTGTTGTGCCAAACAAAAGCAGTTCATTTATGGAAGCCACTTTTAAAAAAAAACATTATATTAATTTAAATCAGATGTAAAATATACAGGCTTTCAAAACTAGTAGTAGCTCCCTGTAGTTCCCTTGTAGTGATCTAATATTTGCACCAGTAAGCACAAGTTCAAGCCCTCAATACTACTACTCTCATGCAGCTCTAGAAATATTGACATCATATATTCTTGTTCAAAATATGTTGCTCATTAAAGACTATTTTTTCCTTCTCTGGATTAAAAAAAATATTGCTAGTTAAAAGATTTAAACAGCTTTAGGCTTGGCACTGTGTTTCTTTTGCGTAAATCCTCATCAAGTATTAAATAATAGTCAAATGTGTCACACAGTATACGATTTACATGACAAAATCAGTATGGGCCATCCTCATCAAAGGTACCCTACAAATCTCAATCATTTCATTAAAAAGTAAAAGTTTGGAAGCAAAATGGGTGCTTCTCTTGCTGTACTTTGCAAAGCCAAGCACATGGGAGGGGAACGGGATGCCCAGCTGAGCATTGAGTGTGGACCAGCCCTAGAGAGAAAGATGGCTACACAGATGTATGGGAGCTGCTGCATACAGCCCTCTCACTGTAATAGCTGTGTGCTGATGCATACCACAAGCCAGCCAAGGAGGGAGGTGGGCTTTCTTAAAGCCCTATGCTAAACAACTGTTGCATGCAGCACTGTGCCCACAGCGGGATGGTTTGTGCCCCAAATCAGTGCTGCATTATTATTCTGGAACTTGATTCAATTATCAAATAAAGGCAATAAGACCTGATGGTCCACAGGTTGTGCAGCAGTACAAAGATGGAAGAAGCAGAGTTGTGCAAGAGCCGAGCTGTAGCAAAGACTTGTTCTGCAGCTCTGTGCAGAGAGCGGAGGAGCAATTTCGCTTCTCTCCCCTCGTAGCTGCAAAGGCCCTTTTTGCTGCCAGAACTGTGGCCTGGAGGGTCATTTCTGGAAGTGAAAAGGGCTTTTATAGGGAGAAGAGAGAAACAACATTTACCTCCCTTCCCGCTCCCCATGTGTAGAGGTGCGGAATAAGCCTTTGCCACAGCTAGACTCTGGGCAGCCTCTCTGCAAGTATGCAGCTTTCTTCCACTCTGGTACTGCTGCACAGCATGTGGGCTAATGTAAGCATTTATCAATGTGCTATGAAGTTGTTTGCAACTGCAAGACTCCCGTTATATGACATTTGGAAAACTCATGTATGCATAACTCGATGTCACCTCAAAATTGTTCTGTCAGGATATTGCAAGGCACCATGCTTATGTAAAACCTGTAGCTCTGTTAAAACAAACAGTATATGTATATAAAAACTGAGTAATTTCTCCCTCCTCTGTGTCACCCCTTCCATCAACTGTATTTGTTACAGCCAACAATTATTACTTGTCATCTGTGTTCAAGGAACTAAACATAAAGTCATATTCAAAATATATCCTTCCCTTAATGCCAAATATAGTTTATTGCTTGAAATAATAAAAAGAGAATAGTCAAGTTACACACGGACTCCACTCAAATAATAGACAAAGGAAAATCTGAAGTTGTCCCAGACTAAAAGCAAACAATGTTTTCTATAAGGCCACAGTAAGAGATGTTGTGGCTCATGCTTACCTGGCCCAGAGTGACCTGAAAATACTCCCCTCTTCCCCCTGTATGAAATAAGGAAGAATTGCTCTTGGTTACTCAGTGGTGTGGGAAAAGAGCTCTGGACAGATTTAGAAGCACACTCATCTTTCTTACTACCTCACATATTCCAGAGCTATACAAAACCAGTTTTGGCAATAAGTACCGATGATCTCTGGCTCCAATTAAGGTCTGGCTATACCAGAAATTTATGTACAGAAACCAGACTGAGCGCTGATGTCCCCATAAAATACAAGAAAGAGTGAGCCAGTGTCTAATCTGGAAAAGCTGTACTTGGGTTAAAATATACTAATCTGCTGAAATCCTGAAAGTACAATTTCTCAAAAATATCCCCCTATTTCACAAGTTAACTGAGATCATAATGATGCTTCTCCAGAAAGTGTATCAACACAACTCTTGATAGACTGCTTTATGAGCTCATAAACAGACCTATTCCCTGCCCTTGTAAGTGGCTTGGAAACTGTTGCTAACGTCTTCCTTAAAATTCTGGTGGTTGTGGGAATATACCTCCCCACCCCCCACAGTTTAATGGATTGTTAATATTGGGTAGCATCCACAGTATTGGAGGTGCAACATTCACCAGCACAAAGCACTTTTCCCACCCTGTCCTCTCTACTGAATCTCCACTTCCCCAAGATGGCTAAGTCTGAGCAACCTTTAGCAAGGCATGGGATGCAGCACAGGCGACTGCAATGGGAGGAGAATATCCGGAAACCATGAGCAAAATGGTGTCTCCACTAACAGTTCTCCTCATGGTTTTTTGGATATTCCTCCTTCCCTCTCCAACTCTGCATTCCACATTCTTATGATCCCCCAACCCCTAATCAGTGGCTTTTTCAGGGGACTCATTAATTAGGAAGGAAAGGTGCCTTGTGCTGGCTCAAGTTGTGTAAGTGATACTGTGGTTGCTACCTATTAATTGTAAATTATCAATACTCTGGAAGATACAAGCTACTGGGCCAGTGCAGATGATATTTTTAAACATGTGATTAGTATATCAGTGTTTTTTTAAAATACCCACTTGGAAAACAGACAGACAGACCAATGTGGCTAGAGTGAATTCTTTCAATCACGTGTTTAGAATCTTACTGTACCTTCATTTCACAAATGCAAGGCTATCCCCCCTCTTGATGGATCTTGTTGAGCACCTCAGAGCCTATAAGACTTTCATCTTTCTCCTTCTTCCCCTATACCTTATGTAACTAGCAGCATGCATTTCCCCAATGAACTTCTTTAATTTGAACCTTAACTCCAGATATTCTTAATTGGCAGTGCTCCTCTCACCTGTGCACAATCCACTGCAGTTGGGGTAGATAAGTAATCTAACCCCTCCAACTCCAATGCCTCTCACTCTATGATCCTTGTCCCAAGCTTCCTTTATTGTATTTCCAGCTTCAGACAAGCACATTCCCAAAGAGTACATAAAATGATACAGTCATGCACAGTAATCAGCTTTTGAGATGCAATCCTTTTCCGAGGCAAAACTGAGCACTCTGGCTGCTTTATCTTCTCCGATGTGCTTACCTACCTGCCTGCTGTACTTGTAATAGCACAAATTACATGGGCATGTTTGGAGATCTCAGAGTGCACCTCAGATTGTGTGTGTGTGTGTGTGTGTGTGTGTGTGTGTGTAAAAGGGCTTGCAGTTTGCAAACATTGCTCCATATATCAACTTATTATCACTCCCTGTGACTCTAGTCTTTTCCTATCTCTATGGGTTTCATTTGCCATGCTTTTCAATCGGAGATTTTTCTGTTTTCTGGGAAAGAGATTTTCATGGGACTTGGGTGTTGTTGTTGTTGTTGGGGTTTTTTTTGTGGGGGGGGTTGTTGGTAGTCTGGGCAAGGTCTGGAACCTCAGCTGCAAAAATGGCATATTTCTATATTTTGTGGTTTGGTCTGGGAGTTTCATGTCAGTGAGCGAAAGAGGCCCAAGCAGTTTTAGACAGACAGATAGATAGATAGATAGATAGATAATAGTAAACAATATAGTGAGCTCCAAACTAGGAAAACCCCTTTTGTAGAAAAGGATCCTCACAGTTTCCAAGCCCACAACTCCAGGTATCTGCTGGAGAGTGAAAAGACACAGTTTTGTAGATGTAAGTGGGGTGCTGAAAGGTGGGGAAGCTTTTGTGGTGACAATACACACCAGTATGCAATACTGGCACCTACCAGCTTCCCCTGCAGGGAATGAAGACAAAACCCTCCCTGCCACTATGATCCCAGGCTGGAAGTTAGTTTGTGAGTGTGGTGCCAGGCGCTTTGTGTGGCCCCACACATGGCCCCATGCAGCAGTAAGTACCAGTTCCTTTTCAAAAACACACACACACACAAAACACTATAGGGAAGACAAGATCTGAAACAGCCTCTCTGTTTCAATCCTTCACCCCCAACCTGACTGGGATTTTCCAGGTCAAAATGCTTTGCCAGATCCTAGCATCCTAGCAGGGAGAGGTGCAGTGTGTGTGTGTGTGTGTGTGTGTGTGTGACTGAAGAGGCTGTAAGTGGGATGGAAAGTGGGGGGGGGGTGAAGACAAAGGACCAAGGTGACCCCAAGTCTTAAGGATGTTTTTTGGTGGATAGGACTGCCCATTTTTTTCCTGTCACGGAAAAAAAAAATCATGTTTGAAACTCAGACACACACAGCTTTTCATATTTATTGATACCAGACAGTGGGTGAAACTTCTAAACAGCACGTTTGTCTTGTAAGCAGCAGTTTTCCTACCTACATGTTGGTTAGTTTGGCAAAGATTAAATTAACTCTCTCACAACTTTCCACCTCAGACATGGAGGGAAAAAACCTGTGCCAAAACTAAGTCCCACCCACAAAAGTAGATGGTCCTAACCTGAGCTCTATTCTATTTATAATTCGAACTAAATGGTGGTTGGGGGTGGGGACCACATTGCAATATGGACTATCATCTAATCACATGATACATCCCACATTCTAAATCCTATATTACTTCTGGTATTTAAACCCAGAAGTTTAAATACTTCTGTATTTCTGTATACCCTGTCAGGGTATCCCTGACAGTCAGGTGGAGCATGTGTGCCATGCAGCAGATGTTCACACAGTCCAACACTGACTCTACTGATGCCGTGACATTGGAGCCATTGTCTGTCACAATAAACCCCCGGGAGAGGTGTGGCAACCCGCCTATCCACTGCTCAGTTTGGTGGCTGAGTATGGCAGCCACCTCCTCCTTGGTGTGCTTGACATTCAAGGTCTCCATGTGCAAGATGGCCCACCTGTGCCAAAATACGCTGTGGGATGCACTAGAGCCAGAGGCAGCACCACTGGAAGTCCCCTCTCTCTCCGGACCCCAGTAGTGGGCAGTCAGGGCCAGGAAAGCAGTATGCATCCCACTCACACTGTTCCACAGATCAGTGGTGAAATGCACGCTGGTGCCAGCCAGTGCTGCATGCAGCATGGCTGACACGAGCTCCCTGCACTGCATGTACAGGGAGGAAACCACGTTCTGGCTTAATGTGGTCCTTGAGGGGATGGTGTAGTCGGATGCTAGCAGCTGGAGTATCTGGCGGAAGCCAGAGTTCTCGAACACCTGAAAATGCTGGTCATCAGTGGCCATCATCTGCCCTATGAGGTGGGTGAGGATACGTGCGTCCACGTGACCAGGCTTCATCTTGCCTGATGACTGTGTCCACCGCTTGACTGGCAGTGTGCCCTGCTTCATGGAAGCTGGTGCACTGCCCTTGTCAGTGCTAGTCGCAGGCACATGAGGGGCACTAGCGCTACCAGAAGATTCAAGGAGATCCAGGTGACACCATCGCATGTGTTGCCACATGGAGGCCATCCCCAGATGCTTAGCATCCTTGCCCTGACTGACCATGCAGTGGACACAGCGAGCAGTGGTTGGGGCATCTTGAGGAACCTCAAAATGCTGCCAAACTTCACTGCTCTGGGTGGCCTCAGATGCCACTGGGCACTGTCTTGGGCCTCTTGGGTGATGGCAGTCCTTGGGGGGCTGTTGGTGCTCGCCCACCACTGTCACCCACCCCTCTTCTACCCTGTGCTGAAGAAGAAGGGCCCGACTTCACTGGAGGAGGATCTGCCCCCTCTGACTCAGCAGCAGACCCTTCTCCCTCAGAGCCAGACTGGGAGGACCCAGCACTGGACTCCGCCATGACCTGGGCATCATCAGGGGCCCCCCCACTGAGTGGCAAAAGGAGCATTGGAAGGGCTGCAAGAGGGAGGGAAAACTGGCTGCACTGCCAGCCCTCAAGCCCCTGCCCTCCATGCCCACCACAGAAGAAGCTTCCCTGACAGGAGAGCCCCCAGCACCGCCAGGCTCTGCACCGGGCACCAGCCCCGGTGGATCACCACCTGATGGACCCGCCACTGGTCCAGGACCTGGCTTGGCAGCAGCAAGCTCCTCCAGATAGGAGAGCCTTCACACCACCACCTCACCTGGGCCAAAGAATTTACAGATGGGGACCTGTGGGACCCCAGGATGGGATCTTTTCTGCCCCCCACCCTGGCCCCCCGCACCAGCTTGGGGACCACTCCCACCTCTGCCTGCCACCTGCTGAGAGCTTTGCTTGCTACATGGCTCTCAGACATTCTCGAAGACCCTGGGGCATTTTTTTAAAAAAATGGGAAAATGGAAAGAAAGAAAGAAAGAAAGAAAGAAAGAAAGAAAGAAAGAAAGGGGATTTTTAAAAAAAACTATTTGGAGGGGAACCTTTTTTTTAAAAGCCTATGGGGGGGACCTTTAAAAAAAACCTATGGAGGGGGAAACCTTTCATAAAAAAAAAGAAAAAAGAAACCCTATTTAAAGAAAACCCCTTTTAAAACAAGCCTACCCACCCACTCCACCGACAATACAACACAATAAAAACAATGCAATGAATAAAGTACACAGTGGGGGAACCTATAAAAACAAAAAACAACCGGTGAAAACAAGAAACAACCTGTAAAGAAAAAACACAGAAAATATACCTCCCTACACCCAAAAATGAAAGCAGTCCCTATTTAAGGAACACTAAGGCGGGAAAGGGGGACAACAAAAAGTAATCACTTACCCCTTCATTGTCCTGGAGATCTTCTGCCCCACACACTTGTCAGGAGAAAAAAGGAATTCCAGACCAGTGGCAGGCTGGCACAGTGCGGGCGGGCGGGCAGGGACAGCCGGGGTGGGGGTAGGGCAGATTGAAAAGCTTTCCAGCTATTTCACCCACCCAAAAAACAAATTAAAATTAAAAACACTGAGAAAATAAATAAAAATGCTGGTGGGGGAAAAAGGCTGTGGGGATGGGGATGGGGAAGTGGGTGGGGAGGGAAGGAAAGGGGAGGACAGAGGTTCTGGACTCTGAGGCAGGCCGTGTGCTAAGCACAGCAAGAAACTGATTAACAAAGAAAAGCACCTGCTCCAGAGAAAACAAGGAAAATCCCACCCCCAAAGAACCCAGAATTAAATAAAAACAACTGGCAGTGGCTGCTGAGCTGAAGAGGAGGACTCTCTCTCTATCTGAACTCAGCCAACAGATTTAAAAGCAGCAGCCACCAAAAGCAAAAAAAGGAAAGTGGGGATTGGGTTAGGGAAATAGGCCAGAGAGATGCCTCAGGCCAAAGGGCCTGGTCCCTCTGGCCCAGAGGAGAGGGGAGAGAGAGACAGACAAACGCTCACTCACTCACAGGGGAAAAATTGAAAGCAGCAGAACAAACACACAACAGAACAGACACACAACAGGGTGGTGAAAGGTTTAAAGCAGGGGATAGAAGGGGGGCAGAGAGAAACAGGCAGAAGGGAATAAGGGATTGGGAACAAAAACACAGCAGTCTGCCAAGCAGACTCTCACAACACCAGCAGCACCAGCAACAGCAGGCCAGAAGGAAGCCAAGCAGCAACTGCAGCCAGAGTGATTTTTCTAGGCCAGAGGCTTGGCGTTAAATATGATTTGAAACCCCCTCCTTTGGAAGCCCCCACCTTTGCCCTCCCCACTGGCCAATAGGGTGCCAGTTCTCAAGGACTGGCACAGTGCAGAGCCTACCAGAGAGCCAGACTCATCTGGCTAATCAGGGAAACAAGAGCTCAGCCAATGAAATCAAGTCACGCAAAATGGATGGCCTCTAGAACCTTTGAACCAGCTTGAACAGGCTCGAACTGAACCTGGCTTGATCGGTTCGAACTCGGACTGGCATTGCCAATGCAATGCCCTGTTTGGTTCAAGTTTGAATCTTCAAACCGGTTTGCACATCCCTAGAAATGACCTCCATGGCCATTTCTGGCCACCCCTGACCCACAGACACGCGAGGTCATGGTTTTTTCTCTTCCCCCCCATGTATGCTGAGGTCAGGTGTCTTTTCCCCAACCACAGATACATGAATCCATGGATACCAAATCCAAGATTACCATGTTCTCCTGTATACAAGTAGAGATTTTAAAGGGAGTTTTAAAATTATTATTGTGAACATTTTTGAGATAAGGAACAACATTCCTAATCTTATGCAAACCATTTTTAAAGCTGCAGCAATAGCAACAACAATATAGTGTGTGTCCACTCCCGCACCCAGGAAATATCCCCCCCCCCAGTTTCATTTATCTAGTAAGCAGACCGGATATTAAAATAAAGTGGTGAGAACTCTGGCAATGGTTTGTTCCACAGTGTGTGTGTGTGCAATTTCATTCACTTCCTGAGCCAAGTGTGTGTTTTGACATGGTTAAGTGCCTTAACTTTCTGTTCATACACTTCCTAACAGATTAGGAAATAAAATAGATATTCCATGGGGTCATGAACAACTCCAGGGCCACTATTTTTAAATGCCATTCTGTGTTTTTATATAAGAAATTGCCCAAACTACACATATGTCTGGAACATTCTGGTTATTGAAAAATCCGTATCAAATTAGTGTCCTTTGAATTTCCATTATGTTCACCATGTATTGCTTGTTTAGAGAATCCAAACTCAGCTGTGTGTGCACTTATATTTTAAATAAAAACTAGAATCAAAACATCATTTTGAGGAAATTTTAAATCTGCTGAAATGTGAAACATTTTATTTAAAAATTGATATCAAAATTGCAATTCCAGAATTAGAATTTGATGTCAAAATCTGAAAGGCAACTTTTCATAATTTTTCATCTATTCAAGGAATGTTTTCTGAGTAATTAGATCAATATGCTGACTTATAACAAATTTTAATAAATGCAAATACTGGCTGACATCCTGACTAACAAAGCACTGACATGCGTGTGCTTCTGAAGCGTTCCAGGTGCTGCACTGACTTGCGAAGGGAGGCAAACTTGAATGACATACCGGAAGCACTCTGTGCCACCTGAAGACATGTCCCTGAGGGCTGTCAACCCTCAGGGACATATTTTCAAATGTCACAGAGCACACTACCTGGGGAATGGGAAGTCATTGAAATTTGATCCCACTACTGAGTCAGCAGTGGAGTTGAGTTAGTTGAAGAGCTCCGATGGTTTTCAGAAGCACTGGTCAGGATGTCAGCCACTGACTTTTTCAGCATTCCAGTTGTCAAGACTGATATTCCCACCAGCTGTCAATACTGTCAAATTGCTACTGTACATCAAACCCTGGCTGTTACATGTCACACACTATCAAATATTTCATCTCAACTATTGGGGACTGTCAGATAATGAGTTAATGTGTCAGATACTGCCAAATGTTGGCTTTTGCTGAATGTCAGCTGCCAAAAACTGTTGAATGTCTCTGTTTGTTTAATTTTTACCCTGCTTTTAACAAAGTGTCAGAGCAGCTTACAATAAAAAGATATTTTTAAAACACTGCACAAATGTTATAAACAGAAGCAATTTAAAACACAATAAACTACAGAATCATCTATAGTAGGAAACATTTCATCATTGCAAGAACCCCATCTGAAACAGAAAGATCTTCAGCTTCTGCTTTAAAAAAGAAAAGAAAAGAAAAGAGGGAGGGAGGGAGAGAGGGCCAGTCAAAACTCTCTAGGAAGGAGTTCCACAGCTTTGGAACTGCTGGTGAAAAAAGCTGCGTCCTCCTGAGTACTAACCAAACCAGTTACGGATCATGACAGGCCAAAGAGCAGGTGATCTTTAAGCTGATCTGCAAGTCAGGGAAAGTTGATATGGGAGAAGGCAGTTCTGAGTCCCACCTTCAAGGGGATGTAATAATAAACACTAACACTTTGGACTGTTGATGACCACTGGAAATTTATTGGATGTCAAACCTGGCATTGCACTGCAAGTATCTGCCATGTTGACTGTTTGAACAACCAAAGAAGATGGAATATTTGCCATCACAAGTAGCAAAGGAGAATGTCAATGAAAATCGAAGGGGGTGGGGGATTTGTTTCAGCTTTAATATAATTCTGTGTGCACATACCTAAATCATTTGCTATATTGTTGTCAACATGATTATTTTTGTTTTTATTCATTTTATATTTTTAAAAAATGAATATAGTTTATTAATTTTATCTACGGTTTACCCCCTGCAACAAAAATGTTTCTTCGATCTATATATCATTCCTGGTCATGTGAAGCTCTGCTCTATTGGGGTATGTATTTTTCTGGAATTTCCTAAAAGAAGATTAAAACAGTAAGGGTTTTTTAAGACGCATGTGGTATCATGATGGCTTTATCATACCTGAAAGTAAATGAGTCTTGGTCTACATAGACACTAGAGGAAGCTTGCAGTTTCTAATTTATTTCATTCCTTAAATGGATATTCCACTTCTCAGCAATGTTCTTGGAACAGTTAACCATGAAACAATGATATAAAATAACAAAGATTAACGACAACAACAGTAAACACAAATACAGCACTAAAATCCAAGCCAAGAATAATTACAAGCATTTGCTCACTCCTAAGATGCTTTATAAATAAGATAGAGCAATAATTATGAGTTGGGCTGAGTTCTATGCACTTTCACCTAGGAGTGTCAGGGGCACTTACCCATGAGGCAAGGTGAAGTAAAAGACTCAGGCAGTGAATGCGGGCACCCCACTCATCTTGCAGGCATCACATATGTACTTGCTGCCATCTCTCCAGCCTCATTAGCACCTTCACTGCCATACCTGTGTTCAATTCTGGGCCACCCCCATGTTCCAAGCCCTGTATATCCTCCTTCCTGGCCCTATGACTGAATCCAAGATCAACACTGATGCCACCACTCTTCCCCCTCTGGGCATGTGCCGTTTTGCTGGCCCCAGTGTCTTGCTGGTGCCACGGTCTCCTTCCCAGACCCAAGCAGGTCTGCTTTTGGAGAAGACAGGGGCAGGGGACAGTGAGGAGAGCAAGGCAGAGGTTTGCAACTCACCTGGAGCAGCATGAGTTAACCACCTGCCTCTGACTACTATACAACAAATGGGACTTCTGAGTAGGGATGTGTATGAATCAATTTTTTAAATTTGATTTGTACCCAAATCGAATCACCCCAATTTGTTTTGGGTCTGAATCTGGCCAGCTGAAACAGGGGCAATTTGTTTTGTCCATAAATCGCCCCCAAATAGGTATATTTGGGTACAAATCGTCTTGTAACCAAATTGATTCACAGAGACAGCAGGCACAGGCAGTGATTCTCTCAGCAGCAGGAAGGGGATGAAAATAAATTCTCTTCTCTTTTCCTCAATCAGGAAAGCAGGAACAAAAAGCAGAGAATCCACTCTAGGCAGCAGGCAGGCAGGGCAAAGCAAAGCTCCTCTGGCTCTTTCTCTATCTCTTCTCCCATGAGGCAGAAAGACAGGATGGTGGCCAGCTGCCTCCTTAAGTACATATGAAAATCCCTCCTTCAAACTCCCCCACCCTTGGTGCTACTGGGGGATTACAGCTAAGCATCTTGGCACTTGTGCTCAAGGGTGCACCTAGGTAATTTTGGAGCCTGGATCTAAATGCTTTTGGAGGCCCCCCAACCCACCCATGCAGTATTTTCCACATGTTTTTAAGTTGACTACACCACCCGAGACAGACTAAAAAGGATTTGGGGGCACTCAGGGGATGTGGAGGCCTTGGACTTCGGCCCAGAAGTCCAGGGGTAAGAGTGCCTCTGCTTGTGATTTTGGGTTCCGTTCTTTCCCCTATGCTGTTTAACATCTACATGACACTACTGGAAGAGTTCATCCAGAGATTTGGCCTAAGGTGTGATCAGAATGTGGATGACACTCAGTTGCATCTCTCTCTTTCATCAGATGCAGGTGAGGTGGAGATCGTCCTGAATTGGTGCCTGGATGCAGTAGTGGATTAGATAAAGATGAACAAGTTAAGACTCAATACAGACAAGACAGAAGCACTACTGGTGGGTAGTTCCTCTGCCTGGGTGAATGATGTTCAGCCTGTTTCAGATGGGGTTGCACTACCCCTGAAGGACCAGGTTCGCAGTTTGGGGATGCTTATCAATCCAGCACTGTCATTCAAGCGTCCTCTATGGCTTGGAGCACCTTTTATCAGATTCAGCTGATACACCAACTGTGACCTTACCTGGACAGAGATAGCTTGGCCACAGTTACTCATGCTGTGGTAACCTCTTGCTTAGATTACTGCAATGCATTGTATGCCGGTCTGCCTTTGAAAACAGTCCGGAAACTACAGCTGAACAAAATAGAGCGGCAAGATTATTAACTGGGACTGGACACTTTGAGCATATTATGCCAGTGCTTCATCAGCTTCAGTGGTTCCCAGTCCATATCCAGGCCCAATTCAAAGTGCTAGTGTTAACCTTTAAAGCCTTAAATGGCTTAGGACCAAGTTACTTGAGAGAGCGCCCTGATCCATATGTCCCAACCTGGAACTTAAGATCTTCTTCGGAGGCCCTCCTCCGAGTGCCCTTGCCAAATGAGGTGAGGTGGGTGGCTACTAGGGAGAGGGCCTTTTCAGTGGTTGCACCCCATTTATGGAATGGCCTCCATAATAAATAAGGATTATATATTATATAATCACACACACACACCCCTGATATATACCCACTGTTGTAAAATTTTAATCTTCACTCCTAACAATGTTTGTGTATATTTGAATATCAAAGTATCAAGTGCAAATTAATATTGTTTACAGTCTTTGGCACATTTTTCTGTTATCACATGCAAAATATATGTATCTGCTACCTCTGTGTGTGAGCGTGCGTGTTTGTGTGTGATGCTGTAAAAAAATTAAATTCTCCATATTATATTTTAGCTAGATTACTAGAAGTAATGAGTTTGCATGATGATGCTTATGTGACTTTTATACTAATAGGTGTGAAAGGCCTAAGCATACTAATTAGTGAATCAAGCACACCATTCACCTGACATTCCTTTTCAAATGGACTAGCTCACTCTTGATCTGCAGCACAATTCCATCGTGATGCTTCTGAGAAACTATAAGACCTAGAGCAGATTCAACAGTATTTTCTGACAAGTGCTCCGCAGATTCATTTCTCAAGATTTCTTGATAATATGTCCTAGAACTGGAACGTTAGCCAAGTTTCAGCTGAATAAGTATACTGAAAGAGAGTGAGAGTATACTCTCCAGAGAGGGAGAGAGAGGGAGAATAGATGCTTTCAGGCAGCAAGCACTGCCTGAAATGACAGAGAAGGGCTCGCTTGGGCTCTTTGGAGCTCGAGGCCATGTCCCCTTTGCGTGGAGGGAGAAAAAAGTAGAATAGATGCTTTCAGGCAGCAAACATTGCCTAAAAAGGATAGGCAAGCGCTTGCTCGAGCTCTTAGTAGCTGGGGCGTGGGCATGAGCTGAAGCCCCAGGGGGCCCGAGCCATTCCCCCCTGGGGGCTTCAGAAGCCCCTACCATTGGTGGCTCGGGTTCTTTGAACCTGTTCACACAATGGTGGCTACAACCCTGGCCCTCTTCTGCAGTTCTGAGATATAGTGACTTTCTTTCTGAGGTATAGTGACCAAAACTGTATGCAGTACTCCAAATGTGGCCACACCCTAGTTTTATATAAGGGCATTATAATATTAGCAGCTTCAATCTCCTTCCTAATGATTCCAAACATGGAATTGGCCTTTTTTCACAGCTGTCGCACATTGAGACGACACTGTCAACAAGCTGTCCACCATGACACCAAGATCCCTCTCCTGGTCAATCACCAACAGCCAATCAGCCAATCAGCATATATGTGAAGTTGGGGTTTCTTGCCCCAATATGTATCACTTATGCTAAAACTGAACTGCATTTGCCATTTTGTTGCCCACCCCACCCCACCCCAACAGTTTGGAGAGATCCTTTTGGAACTCCTCACAATCCGTTGTGGATTTCACTACCCTAAATAGTTTGGTGTCATCTACAAATCTGGCCACCTCACTGCTTACCACAACTTCTAGATCATTTGTGAATAAATTAAAAAGCACTGATCCCAGTACAGATCCCTGGGTGACCCCACTTCTCACTTCCCAGCATTCAGAGAGCTGTCCATTTATACCTACCCTCTGTTTCCTGTCCTTCAACCAATCACCAATCCACACATGAACATGTCCCCTTATCCCATGACTGCTATGTTTTCTCAAGCATCTTTGATGAGAAACGGATGGATTGATTGATTGACTGACTGAATGCAGTAAAGTCGGTGTCGACTCTTAGTGACCACATAGATAGATTCTCTCCAAGATTATATGTCTTCAACTTGGCCTTTAAGGTCTCTCAGTGATGTATTCATTGTTGTCTTAATCAAGTCCATCCACCTTGCTGCTGGTCGTCCTCATCTTCTCCGGCGGGGAGAAAGTGGAGGGAGGGGTGGGTGCACCCTCCCCTGCCCATAAAGTCAACACACACACCCGCTTTCAAACTTCCCCCGCCCAGTTCCGTGCACATCCCTACTTCTCCCATCTCTTCAAGGAATATCTCTCTTAGCTGCTATTCTTGAAGCTCTCTTGCTTCTCTGCTGGGTTGTTCTGATCCTCTGCCTTCTGTGCTGACCTTTTTCTGGATGCATCAACTACCTGGCCAAAAGTCAGCCCCTTTTTATACAACTGTGGCCCCAAACCCTTCTCATCAGGTCTTTTATGAATTAGGCTTTTAACTCAGACTTCTGATTGGACCTTTTTACGACACCTTTTTGACCAATGATGATCTGGCACTGCTGTGCAATCACCTATTTGGGATATCAGTCCCTCATTTGCATCTCTCGAGGGAATGTATGTATGTATGTACTGTATGTTTTTTAATTTTGTAAACCGCCTTGGGATTGTTTTTAATGAAAGGCGGTATATAAATTTAACAATAAATAAAATAACAATAAATAAATATACTAACATATATGCTTCTTTACACACATATGAACTGTTTTCAGTACCATGGTTTATGAATTGGATGTTTTGAGATATTACAAAAAATTAAATTAAAAATTAAAAAAACACTTTTATTTATTATTTATTTATGTATTTAATTTATTTATAGAATGCCTGACTCCAAAGGCTCTATGCAGTTCACAAAAATAAACACAATAAAGACAAAATAAAACAAACTGTTAAGCAATTTAAAGCAATTTGAAATATTCAAAGATTACTAAAAGCGAGGCTAAAAATGGGTCTTAAGGGCTCTTTTGAAGGCTGGTAAAGGTGTTGAACCAAGAATGTCTATAAGGAATGCATTCCACAGTTCAGGAGTGACTACAGGAAAGGCCCGCTCCTGAGTCACTGCCAGATGGGCTGGTGGCATACAGAGTCGGACCCCTCTCAATGATCTTAATGTGCAGTGGGGATCATGCAGAAGAAATCGATCTCCCAGGTAACCCAGTACTAAGCCATCTAGGGCTTTAAAGGTAATTACCAGCACTTTGTATTTTGCCCAGAAACCTATTGGTAGCCAATGCAATTGCTTTAAAACAGGCATAATATGGTCTTTCCGAGAAACCCTAGAGACCTATTTAGCAGCTGCAGTTTGGACCAACTGAAGTTTCTGAACCACATACAAAGGCAGCCCCACCTAGAATAGGGTTGTGCACGGAACTGTGGCTGCAGCGGGGTTGGCTCTTTAAGGGTGGGGGGAGGGTGCACTTACTCCTCCCGTTGCTTTCCCCCCACCAGCATCATTTTTTTGTAAAAACCTTCAGGGCGGGAGCATACCTCCCTGCTGCCCCGTTGCCCTCATCAGCCGGAAGTGGCTGGAAGTACTGGGCGCGCATGAGCCCGTCATGCGTGCACATCAAATAGGCATGTGCATGCATGCAATGGGCACATGCACACCCAGTACTTTTGGCCATTTCCGGCTGATGAGGGCAACGGGTCAGCAGGGAGGTATGCTCCCACCTTGAAGGTTTTTTCAAAAAAATGACACTGGCGGGGGGAAAGCAGCAGGAGGGGTAAGTGCACCCTCCCCCCGCCCTTAAAGAGCCAACTCCTGGGGCCTTCAAACTTCAAACCAGCCTCATGTTCAAACCTGTTTGGAAGCCCGTAAAAGGGCCTCTGAACAGGTTCGTGCACATCCCTAATCTAGAACGCATTGCAGTAATCAAGCCTAGAGGTTACCAGAGAGTGCACCACAGTACTATATTATCTTCAAAGATAATATAAAAAGATTATATAGAAACTACATTACCTTCAAAGAATGGACATAGCTGTCGTATCAACCGAAATTGATTGAAAGCACTCCTGGCCATCACCTCAACCTGAGCAACCAGAGTGAGGCCTGGGTCCAGAAGCACTCCCAAGCTACGTACCTGTTCCTTCTCCTGCTCCTTTAAAAAAAACTTCAAAGCTTAAACATTTTCCAACATGCCTATGAAACAAGCTATTCTGCATCTCATACTGGGCCATTTCAGATGAACACAGTCCTGCTCATGCAATAATATCGAGGATGTGTCAAGAGCATGCCCAGTAGATGTCTTGATGTCTTCACCATGTCCCCAGTGTTATCGTGTATGCAGGGCTATTCTCATCTGAAACCAGTCCGTTTTATAGTTATGGTGGTATATATTAGCATATGATATATTATTTCACCTATAGGTAACTATGTGTTCTATATTAAGTATGGGCCCACACCCATTCTCACATGAAATATTTCCCATTATTCATCATAAATGCTCTATGGCAAAAATAAATTACTCAAGGGTTTTGCATTCCAGAGTGTGTTATGAAGACTTATGTTATATGACTCTTTTTGGATTACAGGAAAGCATATGGGACATGAAAGGAGCAAGTCTAACAAGCAGTGACACCTGATGGAGGTGATCTTGGTTGCTACTTCCTGAGTAGCTACCTGGGTGTTTATGGGACATGAAAGGAGCAAGTCTAACAAGCAGTGACACCTGATGGAGGTGATCTTGGTTGCTACTTCCTGAGTAGCTACCTGGGTGTTTTCCAGACTACAAGATATGCACCAGTTTAAGTGTTGCAAAGTGTGACCATAAGGCAGCGGCTTGAAACTGTGAGTACAGCATTTCTCAATGCGTTTTTCAATGCATCGTGACAAGGTTTGGGCCATTCATATTGCCCACCACTGCAATGGGTTTTCCAGGCAGGGGGTGTCCTTATTCCACCTGAATCGCATTCACTGCCCCTCCTCCTCCTCAATTTTGGGCCAATAGGGCTGTGGAGGGGGTGGGGAACCGTTGACACAACAAACCCTTTAAAAAAATTATCAGTGCCTTTGCGCAAAACCACTAGCAGGGGGAAGTGCAGCTCAATCTGCTCTGCTTTGCACTAGCAAGAGCATATGCAAAAGCACAAATGAAACTGAGTGGAAATATATATATATTTAAAAACATATCAAGTTGCAAAGACAAATGTAACCAAAAGCTAGGGCCAAAAGCTGAAATGAGAGCGAGAGGAGATTGAGCCCTTGCGCAAGGAACGGAGCAATAATATTGTAAAAAATGTGGCCTTACATATTAACAGATCCTCTATCTGCTGAATGAGCCAGCCAATCTACAGCACACAAAAAAGGAGGTAACATGAACACGTCTGAAAAATAAGTCTGACGAACAACAAAAACAAATGCAATCGAAATCAAAAGCCGAAAGCAAATGAAAATCGGGTTGTATCTTTGCGCAAGAACCCTGGTGGTGATGGGTGGGATACATTTCACGGAAAGATTATTTCATGAACGGGATGGAAAGGGGCTGTAAAAATAATCAAAATGTTGCACCACGATTTGAACTGTCCACAGCACACCACACTGCAACACATAAATGACAGGTCAAGTGTTCTACAACCGAAAAATACAGCTACTTTCATTATAGGGCTACAACACATCAATAAAATCCAAAACAAATCATCGGAAATATGAAGAGTACCCTGCTGACAGCGCAGCGACCACAATGCCGAAACATGGGCAATACAGACAGGCATTTAGTAGATATGTTGTGAAACTGTTGCAGCATGTATTCTGGAAAATGCAGGAGTCCAAAAAATGCCCAATTTCCCAGTAAAAAAAGTCTTACGTTTCAGAAGCAATGTAAGAACCATTGTATTCAGACAAGCATCTTGTTGCAAAAGACATGCAAGGCAGTTTACCAGCAGCTTATTTTTCTAAAGATGATTAAGTGCTTTGTTTCTAAGATTCACATTATTAATCACTCTGAAACTGCAGGGATAGGGCTGACTAAAAATGCAAATAAATTGATAAAATAAAGCTTTAAGAAAAAATGAATAAGGAATAAATGGATCTGTTTAAAATAAATCATTTATTGTAAGAAGTTTCCTGTCCTAGTGCTCTGGTCAGAAGTTATAAATATTAAATAAACAAATAAATAAACAAACCAAATAAATACTACTTAATTTGTTGGTCACTCCATAACAAATTGTTCTCTGGGTGGCTCACAAAGTAATAACTGGACTGAAATCTTGGAGAATTCCATAGGTACGATGATAGGTAAAACTTTAGATCTCTAATTCAAGTTTAATATTATATATCATGCTGAGTATACACACACACACACACACTTGATCAGTATTGTAATATATATTAATATATGTTCATTAGGTTAGTTTGTACGTTGGCTTGGATAGCTCTCTGGAAGGGTTGCTAATTGTTGTCTCATCAATTCACAACTCCGCGGTTATCTGTAATTGATCAAAGATCATAATAAACTGACTGACAGACTGATATGTCCTCCCCTAAGTGTCCTTCCTGCCCCCCCCCCAAAAAAAATTGAGGAGTTGCTCCTCAAGCTGTCCCTCTGTCTGCACTCCTGAAGTTGCTTTTTCATCTATCAGGGGAAAGCTAGAGCTTATAGCTCCTGTGCAGCTTGTGGAGAATGATTCTGAGTGAACAATGACTAAAGGGGAAAGCACTAAACAATCTCCCTCTATATACCCTTCCTTCATTCAGAGTAACAGCCTGCCCCAGAATCCTTTAAAAAAAACGTGGAAAAAAGAAACACAGAATTCCATGTAACATGTAGGCTGATCCTCTGTGGCCAAAAGAGTTAAAGATTTTTATTTGATCATGGCTCCTTTGGTCATTTGATAAAGAAAGCCCAATTTGAAACATTTCCCAACTGTTGGTGGGAAAGAAACAGGCATGAATTTGCCTTTATCCAGATGTCCAGACCTTTTTACTCAGTCGAGAAAGGGGCATAGCAAGGTTCAGGGTTGTCCTTAAGGCAGGGCAAACAGGATGACCGCCCTGGGTCCCACTCTTTTGATCTCCATTAAAATCAACTGGAGAGGGCCCTGCACTGGCTGATTTGCCCGGGGTTTCACACCCTGCCAGGTCTCCCTAAGATCATTCCTGGCAAGGTTAGAGTGGGTCCTGAGACAAGAAGTAAAGATGGGCCTCTGCTCTCACCTCTTCTCCTTCCCTTCCCGCAGCCATAACTTCACTTCAGAGGAACTGCAGGGACATGTGAAGAACATAATATTTTCGGGATGCCTGTTCTCTTACTCCTATGCAGATAATATCACAAACTCCCCACGCTCGCACACACCTTCACACAGAAACATGTTAAAACATACGTGCCTACTACAATCACCTTAAATATATTCATATGACTTCAACAACATTTATATCTTTCTTATTCTCCTCTCTCTTTCTTCAGATTCCAGATTCACCCCAAGACTTAGGGATAAACGAGATTCAGTTACTAGCCAAGGCAGGATTCAAAAAGGGTCCTTAATTCCTTTAACTGAAGATCCTTTGAGCTTTGTCTCAGCTTAAAGAGGGAAGTGGGAAGGAAGAGTGTCAGGCAGATGTTCAGCAACTCACTGTTGAGCCTGTCATCAAGCTGAAGGAGGGGTAGGCTGCACACTAGCCTGCTACTCAGAAGAGAAATGGAAAAAGCAACACTGCCTGATACTCCTTCCCCTGCTCTCCTGGAGAAGAGTTTTCTCATTTGAAGCTGAAATAAGTCCTCCAGTCAAGAGCCAACAGCATGTCAATGAGCTGGGGAGGTAGGAGGGAGAAAGCAAAGAACAAGCTGTCACCCTGCCAGTGAGTCCTCCCCTCCTGCAGGGAGCCCCGGGACATTTATTCCCCACCTTATTCAAGTACAGCTGTGCCCCTGATTCTAGAGTAGCATTTCACTAAAGTCAATGAAACTATTTAGGAGTAACCTGACTTCTGGTTTTAAACAGTGTACTTTAAGATGAAATTATTTCTGTGTTTAGGAAGTAGAAAAAGTGGGTTCAAGAGATGTCCAGTCTATAAGCCAGTTAAGCTCCTGGACTTTAGTCTTGTAACCCTTTTGACTTCAATGGGACTTAACATACTCTTAAACTACACCGTAAAATGGAACCACAGAGGCTCCACAGCACATGACTTGGAGCTGAAGTCCCAGGAAGAAGGGGCATCCCCCGGCTACTTCTTCAGCTGGTAAAACTAAGCTTCTGTTCCTGCGCTGTTGAGACAGCAGTAACCATTCACATTATTAGACTAGTGCTGTATGACAGGCCTATCCACTGCTATACCAAAATAAGGGACTCTGGGAGGTTACGGAGGGACTAAGACCATGTGGAGCAGCATCCTAAAGGCTACTGGGTGACCTCATATCCCAAAGTGATGTCCCAACACTCCACCAGCCAAACCACCTACAATAAGGGGTCATCACAGAATTTTGAAGGCAGTTGGCAATGGTGCAGAATTGTTTGACTCTTTGCCACTTGCCTTTTCTCTGATGCTGAATTAGCTACTGTAGTACAGTAATCATGCTGCTTCCTTTAGTCTGTCCATCAGTGTAAACCCAAGGACAGCATTATAAGTCACTTGGGGAATGGGCCAACTGCATATACTCTCAGGTCAAGCTCAAGGCCTGCACTCTCCTTCTATCTCTTTAATCTGTATTCACCTGATTCTGGACCTCACAGGGAAACACACAGAGTGGTCTGATTCTTTTCCCTCCACCTGCCATATGCCTATTTGCCATTCTGTTCTTCTTTCTTTTTAAGGGAGATGCTAGGGGAAATGACAGCCACGTCTAGAAAGGGGTCTCAACTACTGTGGATAAATCAATCCATCACGCATGCAAAAAAAAGAAAGAAAGAAAGAAAGAAAAAACCTGCCATGAAACTTAATCACTAAAGGTCATGTCGGGGAGCGAGGAACAGATTAAATTAGCATAGTATTAGATATGGAAAATGATTTCTGTCAAAATCATCTTTACCACAATTATAATATGTTAATTACGTATTTCATTAAGGAAGTTGATTATGGTTCACAGATGAAATCATGCAGACGAAGACACCTGGAAGGAAGCACTAGAGCCTGAAGTTAGTGAGAGAGAGAGAGAGAGAGAGAGAGAGAGAGAGAGAGAGAGACTGACTTTTGTGTATGAGCACACATGCATACACGCACACAGGTGTTTTAGTTATTACTGCCCTAGCATCTACTAAGCGTTCTTAAAGGAGCGCTAAAGGAATAGCCAAATACTTGAGTGGTACTCAAGGAAAGAGTCAAACTGGATATAGTGGTGGGAGATCTGCATGTAGAATCAGCTCTGCAACTGAAATCTCAGAAAGCCGCAGGATGATGGTGGTTTAAAGTGCAGCATGCATGAGCAGGGAGAGCTGAACTATCCCCCCCACTCACCTCCTCAAGAGTTTTGCCTCCTTTAAAAAACTATTTTTCTTTTGGTGGATGACCAGAAACAATTCCTGCTGGAAGAACTAAGTAGCTCTAAAAAGGTGAGTATGAGTTTAAAAAGGGGGTTTGAAAGGTCATCCTGTGTGAAATAGTCCTCCCCCAATCCCGCCTTCTGGTAATCTGTAGGACACAGATTGAGTCCGGCAGCCATCATACCTAGTTATATGATAAGCATATATAAAACCTCTACTCTCTCCTTGCAAGATATTTGCATTAAAGCCATAACATACTGTTTTTCCTATACATATCCATCCATCCATTCCAATCTTGGATTTTTTTAAAAAATGGAAGTGTGGCTCTAATTATTAAGTTGAGGTGTCCAAATTTAGATAGGCCCTCTCACACGAAACCATGCTGCAGATTTAATTCTAGTGCTTTTCAAGAAACATAGTCAACCTTAAGCTTTGCAGAGGCTAACATGCAGCATGATTATCTAAAGTGATAGAAGTCTTAAGAAAACTCCAACATCATGGACTTACTATTTCCGCAGAGAAATGTCAGTTTTGCATTCAGTGACATACTTGGGACACACAATATCTCAGAGTGGCGTACATCCCCAAACAGACTTGGTGCAAACTATTCAGGAAGCACCAGGGCCACACAAGAATGCACTTTGATCATTTTTAGGACTCTGTGAGTATTATTCTAAATTTATTAGGCAATTTGCCTCAAAGTTGGGCCATTGATCTTCTTTTTTAATGGAATGTAGCATTAAACTGGGATGCATCCTGCAGGGCTAATTTTCAGACTATGAAATCGGCCATTGCTGAAAGCCTTTTGACACCAACAGGCACACTATTGTAACCACTGATACTTCTGAATATGCTTTGGGTGCTGTCTTGACCCAGCAAAAAGGGCACAGGGAAGTTACAGTTACCTTTGCTTCTAGAGTGCTAACTACATAAGAAAAGATGTATTCTGTCATTGAAAAAGAAGCTTTAGCATATTTCTGGGCATTGAGGCACTTTAGGACTTACTTGGGAGTTGCATCGAGCAACCCCAAGAATAGCCAAATGGATCACCAGACTTAATGGACTTTGATTTCCAGGTGGAATATCTCTCAGGTATTTGGAATACAACTGCAGATTGTTTATCTCAACTTCTACTTCCAGCCAAGAGGAGATCACAGAAGAAGAGGATGAAGGAGTAGTAATTGTGCAAATAGCTTCATGAACTCATGCAGTGGTCATGTCTTCTAAATGGAAAGAGGCACTCAGGGCTGATCAAGTGCTTATTGAATTTAAAGCTTCAACTAATGAATGGCCCTACAGAAACAAGGTACCTGAACATCTTCAACCATACAAGCACATAGCGAGTGAGCTGTCCCTTCTCAATGAGCTGGTGCTAAGGACTGATAATTTGGTGGTGCCAAGCTCAAGCAAAAGTGATCAAAATTGCCCACGAAGGTCACCTGGGCATAAGCTTGACTAAAAGGTGAATCAGAGAAAGTTTCTGGTGGCCAGGTATGGACAAACACATTGAAGATATAATTAGGTACTGTATGGCTTGTGCTGTATCTGGCAAATCACAGAAGACTTTTCCCACCCACTTGACTCCAGTAGAGTATTCCAATGGTCCCGGAAAAACTTGCTCTGAATAGAATGGGGCCTTTTGATAACCAACCCACAAAACAAAGGGATATTATCGTGATGGTGGATTACTATTCCAGGTAGCTAGGTTTCATTTGATGACTACATTATTACTAACAAGGTAATCCAGTTCATGGCTGCAGGTTTTGTGAGATAAGGTTTTCCTAAAGAACTAACTGACAATGGGATACAGCCTACTTCATTTGAAATGGAGCAATATTTGCATAATCATGCAAATTATAAATAAAATACAAGACTATTTCCTTGGATCATCTTTGAGGGAATGGCTTAGTGGAAAGAATGAACAGATTAGTGAAAGAATGTTTGCAACTGGCTACTATGCAACAATAACCCTGGAAAGAGACAATCTGTGAAATTCTATCTGCTTATCAAACTACTTCTCATTTACTACAGGAAAATCACCATTTGAACTGCTGAGAAGACACAAAGCTACCACCAAACTTACCCAGTGGCAACCACTGATAGGGCTTTCCATGCCATCTCACCCTGAGGATACAGAGATTCGTGATCTGGTAAGGGAGAAACAACAAAAATATAAATTATACATGGATTGGATACAGGGTGCAAAACAGCAAACATTTCAAGTGCATGGCTTTGTTCGAGTAAGGCTCTGAAGTGAGAAAAAGTTGTTCCCAATATTCTGGACCAAAACAAATAATTGAAATCTGAGGAGATTCTGTCATATTGGATGATGGAAAGAAATGGAACAGTTCAAGATTTTCAAGCACGTATAATATGAGAAAAGAGGGAATGGAGATGAACTGCAGAGGAATTTGATCTTGCCTCAGGTTTTGACCTCACTGATGAGGCTGATGAAAATGATGCACAATCCTCTGCACCAGAAAACAAATCACTAACCACTCCTGAGCCAGAGACCCCAAGAATTAGGAGAAATGTGCATGACAGGGAACCACCTAAAATACTTCAATACTTTTTCACCAAATTGTAATCAATTCAATTGTTTCTTATAAAGGGGAAATATGTGTTGTATTCTATGTAGCGGTCCTTAATGTTTTGTTGATTAGAAGTTTGTCCCAGTAGGGATCCTGTAGAGAGTGTGGGGGTGGAGTCAAAAAGAAAAGGAACAAAAAGGAGAAGAGAAAGTTGAGTTATTCCTGGAATAAAGGTTTAGTTAAACAAAGATAAGATTACTTTGTATTTACGAGGGAAGCAGCTACAAAACATACTTCTGTGTGCATGTGAATCTTCATAGCTGTCAATCAGAACTCCCACATACATGCATAGCTCTGGATCACTGTCAATACATGTTTATAGGCTTCATTCATTCCATCATGCTTAGGACTGTGGCCTAAAAATCATCAACATGGATTTTAGGACATGTATGTTGGTCATGATGGAAAAGAAGGAGCCATATATCTGCGGTGAGGGGGTGGGGATGGGGGAGTCCTGCCAGCAACTGTAACTAAAGTATGAACCATAATGGAGTGCCTAAATTTAAGGGATATTTATGTCCTACAAAAATAACCTAGTGATGATCTAGAAGGAAAGCATACAAGTCTTAGTCGAATATAATTACCTCTTCCTAGTATTTCTTATTGAGTAAGAAGAATGTGTCAATGAATGTGTGCCCTTCTTCTGATAGATTTTGCCACAAAGAATAATCATTGTAGGAATTAAAGCACAATTGTCAAGAAAGACTTGGTCATCATGAGAGAGATCATCATGTCTCATCCAACTGTCCTTTTGCTTTCCAGCAGTAATTACTTCAGTAATTAATCTCTGTCATTTAACTGTATTACATTTTGAAAAGAGAAAATGGAAGAAAGACCTGTTTCCGACTAATTTACATCACAGTTTAAAATCCTAGAACAGGGCAAATCAAATGTCAAATTTAGCCCTCATGTAGATTTCTAAAATAGTCTCATTCTGACATGCCTCATGAACAGAACGAAAGTTAGTTAGCTTAAATAATCTCAGTAATATAGCCTTTGTCTAGAAAGCTTTAGTTTTTCAGTATCATTTCTGCAGCTGTAGTTTTTGGTATGTAATAGAAGGCAGTGTACAATAAATGGGCACTGGTTGACAATCATTGCTACAACAGATTTCCCAAACAGTAGTTTGGGGCCCATCTTTGCATGCCACCATAGGTGTTATGGAAATGTATAACACAACTGCTTCTTCCAAATATGACCTGTACTCAACATGTGGCTGAGAAGCTATAGAGAACAGCCATAGATAGGTTGTTTTTGTCATTAGAATTGTGCATTGACCAATGGATATCACTCACCAGTATCTTCTTGCGTGAAGATCCAGTATTATGATAATAGTTTAACAGCTGGACATGTATTATAGTTTTCCTCCCCACCCTCCATACAGGAGCACTAAGCTGTTCCTACAGCAGTCAAAGCTGCACATGTGCAGAGCAGTCAAAAAGGCTATAATTGTGCCAGTCAGATATTTGGTTTGGTGGGAGAAGCAGGAGAGATGAAATGCAGCCTCTGCTTCCCCTCCCTCTGATCTGCAGGATTGCAGCTTCTTTAACAAGGCTGCACAAGATGAAGGAATGGCATGCAGCACCAGCACAGATGGTCACTCTGCATATTTGTACACTGATCTAGTTTCAATAAAAAAATCCATGGGGTTTTTGAAAAAGAATTCACTTTAAGATAACAAAATGATCTGTTTCCCTTCAACAACTGACACTGGTTCTAGTCAATGCAAATGGGAATTATGCCAGCAGCTAGCTCAATTTACACACAACCCATTGTTCTGGATAACCAAAAGGCATCCTTTGGTTATTTGTAGAAGGCTCTCTTTGAAAAACAGTGAGTTATAACTTCAAGGATCTGTTTGTTAAATGTGAACCGAAGATGAGCAGTCACGTTCTCAATTATTCCTAGCTTGGTTCTACAGATGTGCATGCTGGATGCAGGTTTTTGTGTCTGTTGGCCAAGAGGTAATAGCTAAATGTGAAGCAGAACTGGGCATAAGAAGTTAATGGCTCAGCCTCAGTCTTCAAGTACATCTGTGCGCTACCACTACATATTCATTGCAGCTCTCTGGAAACAGGTTCCCCCCACCCTCAAAAAGTACAAATATTTCTCCTACCTTTCAAAGTCTGCAGGTCATCCAGTTGGCCCAGCACCACCAGCCAAGTTGACAATGGCCACTATTCAAAGAGCTCATTACCTGATGCAAGAAAGTACTGTGTAGCAACAACTGTACCTGTTTCTCTTTTTCATGTTACACAATAAGCAGCCATTTGACGCTACAGCACAAACCACACTGCTATGATGCCACAGACTCATTTACTAGGTCTGTGCAAAAATTTAGATTCAAAAAATTGGATTTTATCCCAAATTGCCCCAAATCAGTAAAATTCAATTTTTTATTTTTTAAAAATAGGAGCAGTAGAGTCAGAATTGATTCTGAAATATTGAAATTAGTTTCAGAAGTACTTTGGAATTTTGGAATTAACAAAATAGAATAACATTTTTCCCCATAGAGGTGATTGAGGAATTGTGGGGGGGGGGGCGGATTACCAGTCAGTCCTAGAGCCTTGAAATGTGCAACACATGTGGGGAAGGTGGTCAGAGCTCCTGTAGTAAATCTGGTCAATCCGCTGATCTTTAGTGGATTTTTGGAAATTTTGTTTTAAAAGGCTTTTAAAAAGTGAAATCTGGCTTGTTTCAAGCCAAAACTTTACAAAAACTTCTGAAACTGAAGATCGCTCTTGGATCATCATTTCACCAGCATATGGAGGAATCTTCCCTTTGCCTTCATTAAAAGGGGTAATAGCATGCCCCCTTTGCTACTTCCCTTTATATTTCCAGAATGGATAGGAATACAGTTATGAATTCTGGCACACATGAAGTCCACACTGGCAGCACTCTGTGTTGTTTTTTAAGCTCTGAGTCAATCCCCTATTTGAGTGGGTTGTTTTTTTTAATTGTTTCTTTATAACTGGTGAAATCTGGCTTGTTTGAAATCAGAACTTTTAAAAGAAAAATTTCAAAAATTCACCAAAAACCAGTGTGGCAAGTTTCAAGGCTCTAGGACCAACTAGTGATCTTTGGTGGGGGGTTTCTTCCCTATTTAACCATTGACCACTATGGGGGGAAACAGAATTTAGGTTGGAATTTGGATCCAAATTCCACATATGATCCGATATTACCAGAGCCCATAGAATCTAAAACAGATATTGTCAAATTCGGAATGGGCCAAATCCTAATGCAAATTTTCTGAATGCACACAAGCCGACTATTTACAGGTTATAGTCAACTCTTGTAC